>NW_027185430.1:0-165776 GCF_022577435.1 Embiotoca jacksoni
TGAACCCTGGAAGGTTTCCTTCCTGATGGGTTCCTCCTGAAAGGAGAACTCTGACATCAGAAATCTCTGATTTAATCCACTCAGTCTTTCTTTTATTTCATCGTGCTGCTTCTTAAATCATCAATGTTATCAGCTTCAGCTAACGTCTTGTCATTCACGGAACTTCTTGCTAAAAGGTCGAATCATCGAGAAAACATTCACGTTATGACATTGACGCAAGTTATCACAAATGAGAGGGAGGAAGGTCATTTCCCAGCATGCCTTTCTCCTTCATAACGGTTGATACTCATTGGTGCACAAACAGGAGAACGATTTTTAACAAAGGTGTGAAATTATCGTGAACATCCGTTTCCTCTGCAGTGAAACGTTTTTCCGCTCCACTTTTATTCCAGGGTTTCAAAGTAAAAGCTCATCTGTCTGCTGAAGGGAGATGACACCGTGATCAGTTTGTTTCATGTGTAGATAAATACCTCCCCTTCCAAACACACACCTGACTTTACGCTCAGATTGGCTGCTGTTAAAATAGCAAAAGTGAATTTGGACACGCTTTAACTGCACATGCTCCAAACACTGTAGACTGTGTGCTCTCTGACAAACAGCAGCAGATCAAATGCATACAAGATCCAGTACGGTGAACTTGGTTTCACACTAAACCTTCTCTGATGTCATCATTCTACAAGATCTTTAATCCATGTCTCAACGCTGCAGTGATGGAGGTGTGATAGCTTTCAGTCACGTGACTTCAAGGATGTTATAGATCAGTCGGTTGTCTTGTTTAAGGAATCAGGTCAGAAAAGGGTCTGAATACTTTTTTCTCTTTTTACAAATCCATGAGTTTCCCAACTGAAATGAATCCGGCAGGAACCTCTGATGTTGAAAACTGAGGGAAGTGACAAAGGTAGTGATGCTGTAATCCAGGAGGGCAGTAATGGCAGCAAACTGAAGACGAATCACGTCATTAAGATGATACATAAGAACATAAACACTGGTTCACCACTAACAGGCTGGAGGACGCAGCACGCGTACGTGTGTGTGTGTGTGTGAGATGGTGTGTGTGTGTGTGTGTGTGTGTGTGTGTGTGATGGTGTGTGTGTGAGATGGTGTGTGTGAGATGGTGTGTGTGTGTGTGTGTGTGTGTGAGATGGTGTGTGTGTGAGATGGTGTGTGTGTGTGTGTGTGTGATGGTGTGTGTGTGTGTGTGTGTGAGATGGTGTGTGTGTGTGTGTGTGTGTGTGTGTGTGTGTGTGTGTGTGTGTGTGTGTGAGATGGTGTGTGTGTGTGTGTGATGGTGTGTGTGTGTGTGTGTGATGGTGTGTGTGTGTGTGTGTGTGTGTGTGTGTGTGTGTGTGTGTGTGAGATGGTGTGTGTGTGAGATGGTGTGTGTGTGATGGTGTGTGTGTGTGTGTGTGAGATGGTGTGTGTGTGTGTGTGTGTGTGTGTGTGTGTGTGTGTGTGTGTGAGATGGTGTGTGTGTGTGTGTGATGGTGTGTGTGTGTGTGTGTGATGGTGTGTGTGTGTGTGTGTGTGTGTGAGATGGTGTGTGTGTGTGTGTGTGTGATGGTGTGTGTGTGTGTGTGTGTGTGTGTGTGTGTGTGTGTGTGTGTGTGTGTGTGATGGTGTGTGTGTGTGTGTGTGTGTGTGATGGTGTGTGTGTGTGTGTGTGTGATGGTGTGTGTGTGTGTGTGTGTGTGTGAGATGGTGTGTGTGTGTGTGTGTGTGTGTGTGTGTGTGATGGTGTGTGTGTGTGTGTGATGGTGTGTGTGTGTGTGTGATGGTGTGTGTGTGTGTGTGATGGTGTGTGTGTGTGTGTGTGTGTGTGTGATGGTGTGTGTGTGTGTGTGTGTGTGTGTGTGTGTGTGTGTGTGAGATGGTGTGTGTGAGATGGTGTGTGTGTGTGTGTGTGTGTGTGAGATGGTGTGTGTGTGAGATGGTGTGTGTGTGTGTGTGTGTGATGGTGTGTGTGTGTGTGTGTGTGAGATGGTGTGTGTGTGTGTGTGTGTGTGTGTGTGTGTGTGTGTGTGTGTGAGATGGTGTGTGTGTGTGTGTGATGGTGTGTGTGTGTGTGTGTGAGTGTGTGTGTGTGTGTGTGTGTGTGTGTGTGTGTGTGTGTGTGAGATGGTGTGTGTGTGAGATGGTGTGTGTGTGATGGTGTGTGTGTGTGTGTGTGTGAGATGGTGTGTGGTGTGTGTGTGTGTGTGTGTGTGTGTGTGTGTGTGTGAGATGGTGTGTGTGTGTGTGTGATGGTGTGTGTGTGTGTGTGTGTGATGGTGTGTGTGTGTGTGTGTGTGTGTGAGATGGTGTGTGTGTGTGTGTGTGTGTGATGGTGTGTGTGTGTGTGTGTGTGTGTGTGTGTGTGTGTGTGTGTGTGTGATGGTGTGTGTGTGTGTGTGTGTGTGTGTGTGTGTGTGTGTGTGTGAGATGGTGTGTGTGTGTGTGTGATGGTGTGTGTGTGTGTGTGTGATGGTGTGTGTGTGTGTGTGTGTGTGTGTGAGATGGTGTGTGTGTGTGTGTGTGTGATGGTGTGTGTGTGTGTGTGTGTGTGTGTGTGTGTGTGTGTGTGTGTGTGTGTGTGATGGTGTGTGTGTGTGTGTGTGTGATGGTGTGTGTGTGTGTGTGATGGTGTGTGTGTGTGTGTGATGGTGTGTGTGTGTGTGTGTGTGATGGTGTGTGTGTGTGTGTGTGATGGTGTGTGTGTGTGTGTGATGGTGTGTGTGTGTGTGTGTGTGTGATGGTGTGTGTGTGTGTGTGATGGTGTGTGTGTGTGTGAGATGGTGTGTGTGTGTGTGTGTGAGATGGTGTGTGTGTGTGTGTGTGTGTGATGGTGTGTGTGTGTGTGTGTGTGAGAGATGGTGTGTGTGTGTGTGTGTGTGATGGTGTGTGTGTGTGTGTGATGGTGTGATTAATACAGCCCATCAGTAATCACAGCAGCTTCGCTTCACTGAGTCGCAGAGAGACGAGCTCGCGATTCTCCGTCCTCACATCACACACAAACACAAGGTAATGCACAGGTACACACACACACACACACACACACACACACACACACACACACACACACACACC
This sequence comes from Embiotoca jacksoni, assembly GCF_022577435.1. Lineage (NCBI taxonomy): Eukaryota > Metazoa > Chordata > Actinopteri > Embiotocidae > Embiotoca > Embiotoca jacksoni. The sequence continues at coordinate 3,064 of NW_027185430.1, forward strand.
CAACCCATTTATCATCTGAGTTACAGGAGAACAGGGGGCTGTAAGTAATTTTCTTCCCTTTCTTCTCCACCTGCCCACTCTTCCTCTCCACCGCGCTCTGCCTCACCAGCCATCAGCTCCACCTTCATTGCTCTCCCCGTCTCTCTCTGCTGTTTTCCTAAATCACTTAAATGTACTAAATCAAAAAAGTCCCTCACATCTTTACCTCCTTCTTCATCCAGTCTTCACTTTCAGGGCCGAGCTGTGGGTTTTAGCTCCGAAGGGTTGAGTGAGGTTTGATTTCAGGACTGTAAACTAGTGGATCTTCTCACCTCCATCCACACGCCCTGATGTTGTGTGGATTAACTGAGAATGTAGAACTGAATATTACATCTTTCAGAAATAGCATTAAGAATGACTGCACTGGATTTCTGGTTAAAGATGTTTCACTTGGTGCAAAAAGTGTCCTCATAAATAAACGTGAAATTTGGATGAAGCGATGAGATTTTAGGGGTTTCATCAAGTCCTGGAGAAGCTGTTCAATGTAAAGCTAATGGAAAGATGTACATGTCGGATTCAATTTACTTATTGTGATTCAGACCTGAAGACTGCTGCATGTCTTATCATGAACAATAATCAGAAATGAAATTAAACAGATCCAAACTGAATTTTGTATGATCAGGTCAGACATAAGAACAGGTGAGACGGTGATTAGTCTGTCTGGAAGGAGGCTGTTTGTAATGTGGAGGATTAATAGACTCACACAGATCATTCATACATTGTGATAATGAATACATATATATTTTTTCACAATATTGTACGTTTGCATGATGAATATTTAGTTTGGCTTGCTGAATCAAATAATCGTTTACAAAAACAATTAAATCCGGAAAGTAAATAAAATGTTCCTGAAAAGTCTTTGAAATATATTATTAATGTGCATATTGCCAGAACGGCGTGTTTTGCGTCCGCTGAGCAGCAGAGCTTTCAGTCTGCAGGGCATCAGCTCTGATAGCTCTCCCTGCTGTCTCAGACACTCGGACACTTCACGGATTTGAACAGACCACTGAATTCATCAGCTGTCCAGTTCGGTACCGACATGCTCTCTGAAAGGTTCCTGAGTCACAGAGACACAAAACATGGTCTCAGTATCTCAGCTGAATATTTCAAACCATCAAAGTATTTCAAAAACAGTGAATTTTATCTGCTGATGAGGTTGTCAGATGATTAGAAACAGATTGATGGTGCCAGCAGTCTTCACCTCACATTGTTTAATATGACAGGTTATTAAACTGCTGTGTGGTTCCTGGAGTTTCCTCCCATATCTCAGACCAAAGTATCACTCCACCACAAAAGTCCACATTGGTCAGTTTGTTATTTCTTCCTCTGATTTTGATCAACAAAGTAGTTTTTCATCACAAAGCAAACTGGGTGCTAGCATCAGGTTCTCAACCAAATGGAACACGTCCGTCTCCATGTTTTTATTACTGGTTGAAACCTCGTCCTGCTATTAACTGAGGCTGCCTCAACAAAGGCAGGCCTACTGCTGACTACTATATTCATCAACGTGAACTTAAAAAGCTCATTTTTATATTCAGTCTGTTTTCAAGAGTAAATCTTTTAAACTAGGAGGATTTGATTAATAATCCGTAATTTTCGAAGTTCTCCTTCTTAATTTTGGTTACATTTTAGGTTGTTGTACGAACGCACGGTGTTTCAATGCAGCCGTGAAATGTTGTGTTCACAAGAGACGAACAACACTCAAGTATCACATTAGTGAGGTGGAGTTCTGTCAGAAAAGAACATTAAGATTTAGTCAGTTTGTTAAGTTAGTTAGTTAAGGTAGTGAGTAAAGTTAGTTAATTAGATAGTTAAGTTAGTTAATTAAGTTAGTTAGTTAAGGTAGTGAGTAAAGTTAGGAAATTAGATAGTTAAGTTAGTTCATTATCTCTTTAACCCGCCCTTTAACTTCAGGATGCTCAGAAGAACTAACTCAGGAGGGAAAAAGATATAAGACAATTATCAAGAAACTCACGTATGACCAGTATCAAGGAAACTTTCAGTGGTCATATAATGAATGAATAGAGAAACAGTCAATTCCACATAGAAATGTAAATGCAAAATTTATTTGAGTCAAATTAACTCAAACAAATTTCACTGGTTGTGAAAATGTGTAAATATATCAAATGATGGTGATGAAATGAGAGTGAACATGGCTGAATGCAGAACTACACTGACAACTAGAAACAAAAGAGATCAAAGAAAGAGAGAAAGGGGCTCAGGGACAAAAGAAACTAAATCAAATTATGAATTCATGTTCAACATGATAGTATTTTCTACAGTCACACCGAAGCACATTTACAAAGCCGTTTCCAAAAACATTGGGACGCTGTGTGTAAAATGTAAATAATAACAATGCAATAATTTACAAATCACATAAACCGATATCTTATTGCAGATGAACTAAAGACATATCAAATGTTGAAATTAAGAAACTTTATTATTTTATGAAAAATATATGCTTATTTTAAATTTGATGCCATCACCACTTTTCAAAAAAGTTAGGACAGGGTCATGTTTCCCACTGTGCTGCATCGCCTCTTCTTTTTACAACACTCTGTAAATGTTTGGGAACTGAGGAGACCAGTTGCTGGAGTTTAGAAAGTGAAAAGTTGTCCCATTCTCACCTGATATAGGATTTCAGCTGCTCAACAGCTCATAGAAATAGATAAATGAATGAAAAGACAAAGTGATGGTTCATGTTTTATGACTAAACTCATCCATCAATCAGACCTTCCTACTAACTGCTCTGACTCTCTACATCTGGATATTATCCCACCACGACTCAAAGGGATCGACTTCAGTTTTAGATTACATAAGGATTACGTGACTCTGAAACATTTCTAGGAGCACAACTCTAAATGAACTTCTAAATTTCCCTGTGACTTTCACACTAAATCCTCTGAATGGAGAGCCTCAGTGTGACTCTGGAAAACTTTAGTTAGTGGGAAACAAGATGTCTACTCTTAGAGGGAAACCTCTGCACACTCTCCCTCCGTGCACCAGTGGAGTGTGTCATTAATAGACATCCTAGCCATGGAGCTACCCTCTGCTGGGATGGATGAAGCTGGCCAGGATGGGCTCTAGGCCTGGAAAGCAACACTTGAAGCGGCAAAGACTCCACTCACATGAAAAGTAAGTCTGTGCGCTATCTTCAGTGGGACAGAGAAAACGGTGGGGAGAGAAATGGTTCCATGCGGTAGAGGAAGGAGGGGAGGCGATGTAAGGGAACGGACTGGAAGCAGAGGACTGAGGTGGCGAACAGATGAAGAAAGAAAAAGAGAACGCTTTCCTTCAGCAAGGAGATTTTACCTTTAAATACTGTGTTAAATGTTTTTACTGTTATAGAAGTCAAATGATCCATTTAAAACAAAAAAAAAGAAGACAATTTGACAATTGTAACGTCGATTTGTAAATACTTTTTCTGAGTTAGTGAATTAAAAGACACCATCAGCTTCTCTATACAATCACTGGAATCAATGTTTAAAAATCAGTCGGTTTACACTCCAACACTCTTCTACACCTGAGCTCTCGGCCTGAAGACATCCTTCCTCTGTAGGGTCTCTATGAAACACAGATTTAAAAACCCTTCAAAATGAACGACAAAATAAACTGTTGGTCAAAGACGAGCCTCTTCTCAATGTTAGAGCTCATTTATCTTTGATGTCATCACCATGATCACCGAGGTCAGAGTAGGAGGTGATGTGATGGAGAGGAAAGAGACTGCTAAAGAGGAGGTCAGAGACGGAGGAGGTCAGGGATGGAGGAGGATGGAGGAGGTCAGAGACGGAGGAGGTCAGGGATGGAGGAGGTTAGAGACGGAGGAGCATGGAGGAGGTCAGAGATGGAGGAGGATGGAGGAGGTCAGAGATGGAGGAAGTCAGGGATGGAGGAGCATGGAGGAGGTCAGGGACGGAGGAGGTCAGGGATGGAGGAGGTTAGAGACGGAGGAGCATGGAAGAGGTCGGAGACGGAGGAGATCAGGGATGGAGGAGGATGGAGGAGGTCACCTTCAAAGTACCTTATGTCCTTATGTAACTAACACAACATGTGCAAAGCAACTTGTGTCTCTGAGAGGTTTTCAGGTCCGATAATAAGGTGCTGCTCCTTCGACCGTCGCCCCGACCAACAGGGATTGTAACTCTTCCAGTCACTAGTCAGGTAACGTTGGGAAGGTCTCAACATCATGAGGACAGTTTCACATCTTCACATATCATATTCAATGATTCATATCCTGGCTCTGAATAATGAGAAGAAAGTAGATGGCTGGAACTTTCTAAAGCCAACAACGGAGATGAAATAATGATACCATGTGTTAGTTTGTTCACACCAGAACACACTTTCGATACTTAATTTAAAAAAAAGATCATTACTGGGGATATGATGACATGACAACAACTGGAAATCCTTCCGTGTCACATCAGCTCCAGATCTTATTCGTGTTTGTTGATATTTTTATGAATGAATCAAGGTTTTCTTTTTCCCAATTTACTGGTAAAAATACGAATACTACTAACTAATATACAAAGATCAATGAATACCTCTATAGCCAGCCACTGTATGACAGTTCTTCGTGTCACTGGTCAAGTATTTTTCCAACCAGTGGAGGCAGCAGGTGATGAGCACAACACCAGACCGACTGGAGTCAAAGGACCAGCTGGTGAGTCAACGGTCGGACTAAAACTGTTGGACTTGTACGCAGAGAAATAAAGTTAAAACAAGTTTAGGCCAAAGCTTTGAAGCACAGTATGTTTTCTGATTTTTTTTCTGCCACTCTGTCAATCAGCATCTGTCTTTGTGGATCTGATAAAAGTTATTCTGCACAGGTTTCATTTACTTACGTACAAACCAACTGACAAATACATAATCAGTCCGTCAACACGAAGTCAGACAGCTTAAACATGCCTAATGTGAAATACACAAATGTGTGTGTGTGTGTGTGTGTGTGTGTGTGTGTGTGTGTGTGAGAGAGAGAGAGTGTTTGTGTGGGGAGGGTGGAGGTGTAGGGGGGTGTACTGTACAGCAGGCAGCCATGGAATAATGGTTAAATGTGGAGTAATCTTCATATCAGGAAGTAGGTTTCTGAGTGGGTTTATTTGTATTTCTGATAATGATACACACTGTAATATTTAGTGGTACATTTGCTTCATAAACATTGATATCTGTTTTGAATGTGTACACACACACACACACACACACACGTTCCTACTCATAGTTTTCTGCCCTGCTTGTCTCGTTTTAAACACATCAACAAACCCGTACAGTAGTTTTCCACCTACATTACTTCCCTCTCACATTCAGCGCCTCTCATTCCTTTTTCATCTCCCTGCACACACACACACACACACACACACACACACACACACACACACACACACACACACACACACACACACACACACACTCATTACTCACTTTTCCTCACATGCACAAACTCACAAACACAAGACAGAACGAGGGACAGTCTCTGCCTTCAGATTTCTCTCTCAGTTCATCAATATTCAAACCCCGGCTCTGCTTATTGCTGTGCATAATTCAAGACTTTATTAAAAGTAGCCTCGCTCTCCATCTCTGTTGCTGCTTAAAAGGGTTCCTTGATGCTACACTGGAGGCCATACTGTCGTACACACACGCGCACACACACACACACACACACACACACACACACACACACACACACACACACACACACACACACACACACACACACACACACACACTCTAAACCAAAAAAATGTACCTTGATTCAAACAATATCAATCAAATGAGCCTTATTCTTATATAATGATGTATCATGACTTTACAACCCTTCATCATAGAGATTTGTGAGTCATGTGATATGGGACTATTTGTACCATTTACAATATTACATATTTTTGATACCTGTTATTTCTGGGTAATATAGAAAGAAATGTTTCTATTGTCCCACCTTTCCCTCAAAAGCTGCACCTTGGTTGGACTGCATCATTGTTCATGTTAAATCATACTGTCAGTAACACTCAGCCTATACATATAAACTCCCTGCAGCCTTGTGTCTGGGGAAGTGACTTCACATCCAGCTGCATTGTGACTGTAAAGTAAATTTCACTGTAGATTTTCAACGTTCAGTTAACAAACAGAAGAACTAAATGTGGCTACCCCATTCACCACAGCAACAGTTACTGTAACTAATGTATTTACCCCCCAGCAATGAAATATATTCAAATGTCTCAAGTGCATCCCAAATTATCCGACTTTTTTCTCATTGCAGCATGTTTGCTGCTGAATCTGCTCATATTCATTCAATGTTTCCTCATAAACCTGCAGCTGATCAACAGTTTCAAGTGTTTGTCATTTACCAGACAGTTGTTGAGTCTGGATTCACCAAAAAAAATCATCACAATCATCATCCTCACAGACTCTCACATGAACATGTGGTTAATAACCACCCACAGATGAAACAGCTGCTTACCAACGTGTTGTCCTGCTGCGTGGTGTCCTCTGACAGGTAGGGGGCGGTGGTGAGGTGAGCCTGGCAGTGCTGCAGTATGGTGCTGTGTTCTCGGTGGCACCCCAGTTTAAGCAGCAGGCTGCCAAACTGAAGCCGCTCAATGACACCGGAGCCCACGGACACACCCGACTGGACAGAAACACAATGTGCACACAGGTGAGAGATGACGATATACACATAACACACACAGATGGAAAACACTACTGCTTAATGTCATGAGTGACGACAACTAGTTCCGACCCAGAGATCTGATCGGTCAATAGAACATTTGAAACGTGCTTAAATCATCATGGCATCACACCCTGCTTATCACTAGAAATATCACTCCACCTCCTTAATGGGAATATAGAATTATAACTGAATTTCATGGAATATGCAGTATAATATTGTTTTTACCTCTTATAGGTCTATTAAATGTAATGCATTTGGTGAAATTGGGTCTCTTTTTGTCCTTTTTGGTTCCTCCGAGCCCCTGTAAAAAAAACAACATTATTACACTCAAGGTTGGGCTTTAACGCCATTATTGCTTCATTAAAAGGACACTTTTTACTCCTCTTGTTAGCAGAACACACTATGATATCATTAAATCTCGAAGAATCTTAATATACATTTTTCTTTGTAGAGGTGAGGATAGCTACAACTGCTGCTTGTGTTGGGCCTGATCAGAGGAAAAGACTGAGCAGTGGGTGGACACAGGACATAATAAAACCAACATCTGCACACAGTAATTCAATTTCCTCTGATACTGTACTGTACATACAGCTGCATTACTGTGTAGATAACATTGTAGCACTCTATTGTATAAATATGACTTACCTTAGGCAGTCCAATGAATATTGGGTCCAATTCTGAAGTAACCACCACCAGTCCAGGTGCAACCGTTTCATATGATCCACTTCGGATAAACCAAGAAAGACGTTGGACATGAGTTCTGATCATTTTTACAACTTTTCTTTAGAGTTGTCACAGCTTCACGACATTGGCTGCAGACTGCAGTTGCGTTTCCAGACCCTTCAGTGTTGTTCACTAATTGCTTCCAACTTCAAGACTCTGTTGCCATCTCATATTTAGCAGATGTCAGACACTGTGAAAAGTAAGTTTTGACAAACAACCACTGGGATCGTTGTTAATGTGCTGACTTCTTGAATATTTGGTAAGAAATTGGCACAAATTCTGATTTCTGCAAATGTGCACTGCTTGCTTGACAAATCTGTCTCATCACAACTTCCTAAACATAGTAAACGTTCCTTTCTTCTAAAAGCAGAGACACAGTATTATATGCAAATAAGTACATACTGTAATGTCATCTGGCTGCGTCTCGTTGGTCTTTGAGCAGCCAAAAGCTTGTCTCATTGGAAGAGAGCTGGCAGCACCTGGTCGGGGACTTGTGCGGAGCCGACATGGTGGCGGACGCTTCAGAGTACATAGCCAAAAGAAAAAGCTGTTTCTTTGTTGGTGACAGCAGCAGGTCCCTCAGATGAGAGGTGATGAATCCATTCCATACCATTTGTCGGCTCTGTCTGAGGAAGGCCGGTGGAATTGGCTCGGTTTTAAAAGGGGCCAATAATTACTGAGAAACACTAACAGATGACGGCTGCCATGAAGCCTGGGCAGCGCCAACCAAAATGCTGGCAAAGCGTCTGGATGACACCACCTCGTACATCTGAATAATGTACCGGCAGGACGGATGAATAGAGATTTACCTGCCTCATCACTTTCTGTCTGGGTTTCTTTCACATTGACTTTGGTTAATTGAACAGAAAATCCTATATTAGTTCTGTAACTTATGAGGCTTATCTACACATTCAATAAAAGAAACATGGGCCAATTAGTACTTTGGATGAAGGAACACTTTAATTTCAAGTTCACACTGTTTTCACTCCTCACTCTGTTTCATACTGTGTATTCATAATTACACTTATTTACAAAGTGAATTAAACCCCCACACAGGCACATACAGTATAGGCTATCAAAGTGGATTTTAAATCAGAGGAAAATTAAGGCACAACATCCAGAGTTGCTGTAGTTTGATCCATATGAAAGACTAAAAGTTACATATCTTTCATTCAGGAAAAATTATTTAATCTTCCTGGATCAGCAATACTAAATCAAATCTGTTGAATTGTAAAACAGTCAGACATCCTCTGTCTTACTGTGCTTGACATCATTTTTTCTGTCGGCTTTTTTCAAATTTCAGGTTCATCTTTATCCTTTTTATTTTCTTAGTTGTGTGTTTATTTGACTTAGATTAACAAATTTGACAATTATAACTATATAGCTAAACTATACTTCAAAGAGCCACTCATTCTTTCCTTTGTTAGCGATTTCCAACAATACAGTCTTGTTGAACAGCACAACAGTCATAGAGGCTTATTTTCAATTCAATAACAAGACTGCAAATACCTTGAAAGTCTGTTTGTGTTCCTCATGTGGTGGAACTGAGGTTCTGCAGACAATGAGACCTCATAAAGAGGGTCAGTAATCAGCACTCCAGGGTCAACACACACACACAAAACAATAATTTAGGACTTGGCTGCTATTCTTCCTTTTCCTCACGTCTTTATTCTTTTTGTAGGACACATTCTTCTTCTTCTTCCAGCTCCCAGATGACTTCTAGCTTTAGAGGTTAATGGAGTCTAAATGACATGTATGTACCAACATAGACATGAGCACTCACACATGCTCCCTGAGGTCTGTGTGCTCTACTTGTGTCAGTGCTATTATTGAGAAAGGAGGAGGGTAAAAAGAGGGAGAGAACCATGAAGCATGGATGTGGGTGAGTGTTCACAACCTTCACAGTTCACAGCAGATGTTTTTTAAGGACATAGATGAACCAGAAAAGCAATTTTCACTATACAATGTATCCTGTGGCTGCCTTAGGGTATACACACACACACACACACACACACACACACACACACACACACACACACACACACACACACACACACACACACACACACACACACACACACACTGAGGTACTCCTAGACTAATACCATGAAGCAATATATTCACTCAAAGAAGGAAATACAGTTTGACATTTAAAGAAAAATCTAACCTAAACACTGGAGCATCAGCATCACAGTAAACAAATAATCAATTTTGCACAACAGACTCAACAGATAATTGTTGATTTCATCTGATACATCAACTGTTTCTGTTGTCATTGCACTGCCACATGAAAGCCAGATAAAAGGGAGAGAATAGAAGAGGTAATATCACCATGCATGTTTCAGTTTGAACTATTTGGTACAGAGCATGAAGGAGACAGTTTTGATTTCAACATTCAACAAGCAGCTTCTGGTTTTCTTTCTTCAGTCTGGTAACTTTCTCTAGCGGCTTCAGATGAGGCTGACTCCTGATAATTTACACAGTCCGTCTTCTCCCTCCACATTAGCCCGATGTTGTTGGAAAGCAGCAGCAGCAGCAGCAGCTCGAGGTGTGAGCTTGGTGTGAGCTCAAAGTGGAGTCCTGGGACGAGTATGATGAGGAAGATGTACGAGGAGGATCTGGCCTCTCTCTTCCAAGATGAATAACAGGATACATGTGCCTTCCCTTCCTTCATCTCTGCCATCAAAGGTGGACAACATCACCACTGACCTTCCTGCCCGCCTAACAGACCATGTATTTCCTGTTGCCACTGGTGCCCATCTTCCAGTACACTAAGCGGGAGTCGTTGACCTCCTCAGCACCAGACCAGTGAGACAAGGACATCCAAGGACATCCAAGGACATCCACAGGACATCCAAGGACATCCAAGGACATTCCAACCATCAATGATGCAGCTAGGGTCTGCATCTTCCCCTCTGTGTTCCTTTGGCCGGGTGGTCAGTTGTCCCTTCTGTCCCTCCAGGGCTACCATAGTTACTTTACTCTCCATGGATCCTTATGTTTCTGTTGCACCTCATTATATGTATGCCTTCTCTCTCTCTGTAGTTTGTCCATGTTCTGCAGGTTTCTCTTAGTCTAGTATTACCAAACCCAGATTCACTGTGTACATATATGTCTGACCCCACTCCATAGAAGATTGTTTCCAGTCATTGCATCCCTGATGCAGCCTTTAACCAATCAGCATTGAGCATCAACTCTACTTCTTCCGCCACTTTTAGAGCTACTTCAACACCTCTACGGGTCACTGATTGGTCCTTTCTTCAGGGTAGCTAAGCTTACTGTGAACAGGGTTTCCAGAGTAAAATCACAGCAGACTGAAGCTGTGAGTGAGGCAGAGTCAGGCTCCCCAGCTGCTTATTTCTGATCTGTGGCCCAACCAACCTACCCAGAATGTAGTGTTTGTTGTCTATTTATGTTGTCCCCTTATCTCAGACAGTCGTGGCAGACCTCTGAGTCTTCTCTGTAGGAGGCCTTCTTCCTGTTAAAAAGGGAGTTTTTCCTTCCAGCTATTGCCACAGACTGCATAGAAAAGTGTTCGTAGCTTCTGGGTCTGAAAAATGAGACAGATGCTGAAGTGTCTTCAGCTGCAATCCCAGCGAGTGCCACTAGAGGTCGGCTCCAAAAAGCCTCCGGCTCCATAGACTCCCATTCAACTTCTCTCATCAAATCCAAAGTGAATAAAATGTGTCCATCAGTTATCTCGGTGTTGTTAGCTAAAGTCACTCCTTCTTATTAGTTTTCTGGAGGTCCATCTGAAAATAATCCCTCATTCATTAGAAAAGAAGATTCAAGAAGACCTGTTTTTGGGGGCGTGTCTGTTTGATTGACAGGCCTGTGGTGCAGTCAGGTTACAGCTATCGGTGGGCGGGACGTAGTATCGTCAGGTTTCCAATCAGATCGGTCAGACCCACCGCTGGCTCCTCCCCCAGCTCGTCCAAATATGGTCACTTCCTGCTCCGAACCGCTCTGAACTAGCAAAGATGGTGATGGACAGAATCTGAACTGGAGGATTCATAACGTTCACAAACCAACAATGACATCACTGATGGTTGATGACATCACTGATGGTTGATGATTGGCAGTTAGACGTGGGAATTGTAGAAATGCTGGATTCCTCTATATAATGCTGTAAGGTTCTGTTATAAGGACGCTTTTATGTTAAGTATACCCTGGGAGAACTTATTTCATGACAAATTGAATAAAGTCAATGTGTAACAGTACAAATGAGGATTTGACTGTTCTACATTCTAAAGTAGTTATGAGGAAGATCTCTCCACTTGTTTCTCCTTTATAACCTTCACTGTCTGTTCTCACTGGGTCTTCATGCATCGCTGTTGGGCACAGATTCTTTAACAGCTCTGAGATAACAACAGCTTCATAGTGATATCCCCCCTGCACCGGGTCACCTGTTTCAAGGCTGAATCTTTTCCTTTCCTGATCAGTTTCATCAGTCAGAAATATGTTTATTCAGGTACTTGGCAACTAACTCATGCTCTTGCAAACGACGAATGACGAATTATGTTGTTTGGATGTCATGTAAGCAAGACAATTAATGAATGGACATGAGCCTAATGAGATTTATTTTAGGATTTTTACAACTGTGGCTGATTAAGACCATTTTGGAGGGTGGCCAGCAAGCTCTGAAGTCAATACCAAGGCAAACAGATAGCAACTGAGTCTTTCTTCAGATGTGCTAAAATGTATTTCAAAGTACAATTTGAGAACCGTCAGATACTCTCAGATCGACCATAAAACAATCAGATTTGATAAAACACGAGAAATGATATGCGAGCCAATCCAGAGAAGATCCAGACATTCCTGACATGCCTCTTAACCAATATGTGGTGGTCCACAAAAGAAAACCAGCATCAGCCTAAATGAACAGATCTCTGAGATGAACTGTTTAATATGCAGCCGACAGAAACCGCACTGAAACTTAAAAAATACAGACTCATCAAGCACTTCTTTAAGGATGGTGGTTTTCAGATGGACCTGTAGCTCTGAGGTATGGGAGGGTCCAAATCTGGGTTTTTGTATTTTTAGGTGGTTGCTATCAATAAGCTGGGACGGAGCCAGATATCAATGAATTAGTGATTATACTGTAGAGAGCACACATGGAGCAATGGAGTCAACGACATTTTTAACAAAACAGGGGGTAAAATGTCATAGGCCAGAGAAGGTTTTCAGAGTGCTGACCAGATCAGTGAGCTCTTGTCCTGAGAGGGCTCATAAACTCTTGGGATTGTTAGTGTGTTGTGTCAAACAGGATTTGGGGATTATTACTGACTATTTAATACAAGGTTAGAAAATTAAGTGATTTATTATAATCAGTTAAATGTTTTTGAGATACTGATTACTTGTAGATGGTGATGGGTTTTTTTGTGCCATGGGAAGCAGCTGAGAAGGAGGAAGGACTAGTTGGATCGGGATGTATCGGAGAAGTTGGAGAGGTAAACCTGTAGGGAGAGCAGCTGAGCAGCTGTTTGCTCAAATGGGGCTGACTGCTGTTAGAGGCATCTCTCCCAGCCCAGGCCACTATGAGCCTCCTCAGATGGATGGAGCCACCTTCATTGTCCAGGAGGAGAGATGTTCCTACTGCATCATAACTATCTTAATTTGCACAACAGTGGGATGGCAATCCAATCAGGGCCAGGACTTAGACCGAGCCTTTCAGTTTAAAGAGAGTCTTGAGAAAGGTAGTCGTATATAAAACTAACACTAGTTCATGTACTAAACAGTTCATATAGTACATATCTTTGTTTAAGTCAGGGAGAATCTGATCAAAGAAACAAAGATTATTTATCGGTGAAGATCGCAGAGGTTAGAACTTGAGTACGTCACACTCTTCAACAGGAAGGACGTCTCCACAACTCTTCATTCACATTTTATGGATTTTAAGACTTGAAACATGTTGGATTACAATAGTGACGGATGTTTTTTTATTATCATCATGATTGTAATGTTTTAAATTATGAAAATGATTTCAACTTGTAAATTTGATGCTTCATTACCTTTTTCTAAAGGCACTAATCCAAAGAGAATCTCATTTCTTGTACAAATATAGAGAAAAAGTAAACATTTTCTATTAAATGCACTTATTTTTTCACAAGATTGTATCAATTCAGTTTTATGTTTGGACACAGAAAGCATCAAAAGACAATCTCATAACTGCACACTATCGTCAGTGTACCCTCTGCATTATTCAAATGATAAATAACCCATATGTTTAGTCTCTGAGCCTCTACACCACAATGAGCTGTTCTTGTGTGTGTTTCTTGTACTCACATCAATCTGCCTGGCTTGCATCAGATCCAGGATGGGTAGAATCTTCTCATACATATCCTTTAACTCGTAAGTTTCCATCTCGTCCTTCTGTGGTCGCCAGTCATCAGCTGACAAACACCTTTTTGGTTACGTGACTTGTTTATGAAGTATTTTGGAACACCGAAAGAAAACCTGCTGTTCTGAATGTGAAAAAAAAACAAAAAACTAACTATCATTTTTCTTTTTACATAAATTAAATTCAAATGAATTTGAGTAGATGGCCTCTAATTGAGAGGAATTCTGTACGTTTATGTTTGTTTCCATCTCTGATCCTAAGTGTTTGGAAATCATTGAGATTCTAGCTGCAGCTGAGATAATCTTTGCCAGGAGCATCGTGAACACAGACGGTCCTTCCATTGTTAACTCCTGTATGCTACAGGCCATGTAACACTGATAACTGCTAATACTACAGACTCAGTCAAAAACGCCAGCAGGCAAACCCTCACCACACACACACACACACACACACACACACACACACACACACACACACACACACACACACACACACACACACACACACACACACACACAGTCATGCTTTACTTGCTCTTCAAAGAGCATCGCATTGAATCACCCGAACCCTCACCGTGATCCGACCTTAAACCAGGTCTCCACCACAAATTCAATGATTTACATCATGTGAGATTTTTTTTTTGTCTGTGGGGAGGTGAATCCACACAATGTGTAAATAGATTTCTGCTGAATACACACACACACACACACACACACACACACACACACACACACACACACACACACACACACACACACACACAGACACACACACACACACACACACACACACACACACACACACACACACACACACACACACACACACACACACAGATCTTTGTCTGCCTGGCCAACCAGGCTAAGACACACAACAGCAAAGCCCCATTGACCACAACCCAAGCAGCTCCGACCCACTTCACCACTTCATGTTCAAAGAAAAGGGTGTAATGAGGTGTGGTTGCAGATTCTTTGTGATGTAAGGTCAGTGGTGTTGTGAAGGGAAAGGGCTGGAGGCATGTTAAGAAATAAACCACACAAATTACTTTGTAGTTAAATTAATATACAGTATTTTGTGTGCTTTAAAGTTAGTGTAGTTATTTTTTCAAAGGATAAATACCATTTAAGTTGACTCGTATCTTGAACATCGTCAGATTTGTCCCATACAAATAAATGTATTCTCCTTCATATTTATTCCTGGTTCTTAACAACCTTGAAATAATTCTGCTGGGATGTGAAACCTCAGAATTATCATCTTTCCACCCCAGCAGTGACGCTACTTCTTTAACACCTGACTTATGTACTGTAATACATAATATAGTTGCACAGGGCAACTCTTTTCTGTTCCTTTGAGGGTTAAACATGTGATTACTCAGTTGTGTTGTTTCTAGGAAGGTGTAACTGCAGTTTATACCACAGACTGTATATCAAATATATAGATATATACTGTACTGTATATACTGTGCATTTTATATTTTATATTTTTTACTGCTATTTTATTGCTTTTCTATTGTTCTATTATTATCTTATTGCTTCTGTATGCTGCTGTAGCGAAAAAAAATTCCCCTCGGGGATTAATAAAGTAACTAACTACCTACCTACCTAAAAGTGGACGTAGCTTGGGTCTGAAAAATAAAAGTGCCTTAAGCTGCAATACCAGCGAGTGCCACTAGAGGTCGGCTCCAAAAAGCCTCCGGCTCCATAGACTCCCATTCAACTTCTCTCATCAAATCCAAAGTGAATAAAATGTGTCCATCAGTTATCTCGGTGTTGTTAGCTAAAGTCACTCCTTCTTATTAGTTTTCTGGAGGTCCATCTGAAAATAATCCCTCATTCATTAGAAAAGAAGATTCAAGAAGACCTGTTTTTGGGGGCGTGTCTGTTTGATTGACAGACAAAATCTGAACTGGAGGCTTCATAATGTTCACAAACCAATGGGTGACCTCATTGCTGGTTGACACTCAGTTTATACCCCTGGGTGACGTGATACGTTTTCATCATCAGCATCAAATCAGTTTAAAACCGCCCAGTGTGTCTGTGTTAATATTCAGACTCAGTAGTTTTCTTGATCTATAATTCTTTAATGCCATATACTGTAATACTGATGTCAGCTCAAGTAGATGCAGTATATAATTTGACACATACAATACATGTAAACTGTCCACAGACCTGGGGAGAGGGGTCGGAGATTTGAGTGTATCTTCCTGAGGAAGAGGCCATCCTCCTTCCTCCTGAAGCCCAGTGTGATGAGGTAATGTTGGGGTGGAGCAGAGAGACAGTCAGATGTCTGGGGGAGGTCTGTGGAGAGACAAACACAAAGACAACAAGTACAAGTTAGGATGATCGGTGCTGGAATCTGAATGTGTTGCAGGAGCCAAGAGTTGTGCTTTGCCAGTAGGACTGCAGCTCTGTTGAATGTAGCGTGGCCACTACATTAACATTTAATGAGAACAGTGAACTTCACTGCTCCCAGTGTGATGCTGACGGTTATTTATGAGCCCAGTTCTCTTCACTCTAAAGCACAGTATTTAAAGTTGAATGTAAGACATACAACAACTTTAAGCTGTTGTGGAGATGCGTTCCCATAACAACAACAAAGAGGCAACACGGTAGCCTGCAGGAGATCTGCTGTCTGAATACAGAAGAGTGACCAACAACCTGGTCTTCACCATGGAGACCATCACTGGGACCAACTGGAGACACGTTTAAAACAGCAAACTGACGATAACAAAGTGCCATCGGTGTTGGAGAGCTGTCAGCACTCTGTCATATTGTGATGAGTATTATCAGCACTACACCCTGTTCTGACCTGTACGACCCAAATAAACTAGGAAGTGTCTCATTCTGGTGCTAAGCATGTTTATTTATCTTCCTTTCACCTCAACGTTTGCATGTTGAGTGATGTCAGACCGACTTCTTTCAGCTTTAAAAACCTCAGACTTTAATTCCCAGTTCGACATGCGTTCAGGTGATTTCTCCGGGTCAGAGGTCAGAACTCTGAACGCACCATTAACAATCAGCTACAGACACTGATTTCATATATCTGCTCATTCCTGTTTAACTGTAAGATAACTTTTAGATACACTCTTCATACTTATATGTGGAGTCATATGAATAATATATTAACTTTGATGATGGTTAGAGTGACATTTATTAAAACAGTATTTAATTTGATCTCAATCAGTAAAATCACAGTTGAGTATTAAAAACATTAAGAAGCAGGTCTGTATTGTAGTGTGGCCTGTTTTCATTTTATGTGACTGTCCATCAACATAAACAGGCTACACGACAATACAGACCTGCTTCTTAATGTTTTTAATACTCATCATTTTACTGATTGAGATGTCAATATATTTACACCACTTTACAGTCAAGGTGCTCGTCCCCACGATGACTTTCACATCTCTTCTTTCCTCTCACCATGGTGACTACTAAGTACATCAGCTGGTTTCGTAGTTCCTCTACCAGTGACAGTGATAATATTGGAGGTTTGAGTTTCTCTCCAGCAGGGAACAGAGATCGAGTTCCCTCCAGAGGAACGAGATAAGAGGAAAAGTCCAACTCGTG
This sequence comes from Embiotoca jacksoni, assembly GCF_022577435.1. Lineage (NCBI taxonomy): Eukaryota > Metazoa > Chordata > Actinopteri > Embiotocidae > Embiotoca > Embiotoca jacksoni. The sequence goes on from NW_027185430.1 coordinate 20,393, forward strand.
ATGAATGGGATGGCAGGAGACAGTTCATGTTGAGGTCTAAAGGGCAGTGCAAATGAGTACAGTGGAGGAAGAAGGAGAGAACGAGGGGAGGTGAAAAATGTCATCACAGTCTATTAAAGAAAAAATTTGAAAAAGATTAGAAAAAAAGAGATGGATTGAGGATATGAAGAGGAGGCGGAGCCGGGAGAAGGAGTCTGGGGGTTTTAGCTGGGGATTTATGACCTCTGGGTGTGAGGCTGACACCATCTCTTCTGCTGCTATAATTTCATTACAACTCTCAGGGGACAGTTTGAGTTTCTTGAGGTAGAGATGCCATTTCTGAGGACTGCACTGATGCATTCAAGTGTTTCAGCGGGGAGTTGTGACAATTTAACAGAACCGGTCTCTTATATCAGTCGAGGTGTCCTGAAATGAGAGTGAAGCACAGAGAGTAGGACCACTTCGACACGAGTACACTTCCATATCCTCCACTCATTCCCTCCCACAGTTGTGATCTGCTGACACAAGGTTGTCTTGTCCTTTCATCGACTGCTGTTTCTGCCTGGAGAGCTGGGAGTGAGTTTGCTGGTGAAGGTCTCTGTACTCTGACCACGTCTGTGGGAGGTCAGTCATCTCCTCCTCTATCTGTTCCCCTGTCGCTTCCCCTTAGTTCCTGCATGCCATTACGTATACTTCTATCCTAGACAGTCCATCTTCCTACTTATCTTCCCCTCATGTATCCAAACGCCTCTTCCTCTATCACCTATATCTATCTATCACTATATCACCTAAACCTCATATTCCCTGTCCTCATTAATAATGATAATAATAATCACATAAAGGTGTAGAGTAAAGGAAGTTTGTTAAAGCAGCAAATGGAGCAGTTGAAAGTGACACCTTTGTAAAGGTTTGTAGTTCTGCTCATAGTTCACTACAATAAACCTGTTTCACATCGTCATTTACACATTTTAATTAAAAATATCAGTTATGGTCACTATGAATTAAGGATCCCAAAGTTACTTTCAATAGGTTTTGTGAGTGTATCTTTTTGTGGTTGTGATAGATGCTGCATTCAAATGGAACCTGTGAGTTCGTTGTTACAACACGGGAAGTCGTGTTCACCATATGCTTGGCATTCAAGTGGTTAAATCGCAAAATACTGTTGCTTGGCAATGTTGACAGTGTCTAGAAGCCACAGAGGCTAACAGTTTATCACGCTAACAGGAAATTCAAAGACAGAGGAAAGATGAGGCCGTTGGGAAGTTGAACATTTTCCTCAGATGTAGGCTGTTACCTAAGTTATGAAGACAAAGTCTACATTGACTAAAACTACAATATATTAGCTGAACATACAACCAAACATGAACCTCCATGACCTCTGACCTTTCTGTAAACGTCAGCAAACACGTCACAACTCGTGAACTGCAGGCTTGTAGAACATCAAAGATCTGATTTACTCAACGTCTGCGTGTGTAAAATCACATGCAAACTTCACATCACCCGCAAAAAAATGTCCAGCTGATCTACTAAAGACGTGCAGTGAGGATTGCGTCTTTCAAATGTCCAGTTTAACACATGTTGTCCATTCTGAGTGTTTGCCTGCATGAATATGTAATATTGGGCGTTTCTGCTTGAAGGTGTAAAATACTGAGAAACATGCAAATAGAACAATTTATCACCTGCAACGATATTTACTGAACCAGGAAGTAGAAACAGGAGAAGTGATTGTTGTGTATTTTAGTACGACTGAAAGGAACATATTAATCAGGTGCACAAATCTGGAGAGACGGCTGCTCTTATTGTGAAGGAGATGCAGGAAACCAAAGAATACGTAGAGAACGAGGTTTTACACCCGTGGAACCATTTTGGGGGAAAATGATTCAGACATATCGTTTGTCCAGCGATGATACTTCTGAGTTATTGAATGAACTGAATGATGATTGACAGCCAATAACAAGGAGGAGCCACGAAATACCAGCAATTAAAAACTCAGCATTTTGCTGCCTCTGGGTGGTTCCAGCGTATCTCTGCTTGGATCTCCCTCCAGTCCTGTTGTTCAGGTGAGCTGTCACATCCTGAATGAGTCCTGCAGAATTCACAGGTAGCTTCATCAGACACTGAATGAAAAGTCAGCTGCTCATCACAGAAAGATCTGGACCTGCTGATCGGTGTCTGTTAGAGGATCTCATCACCGTCCTCCTCTTTTATTTGACCATGTTTTATTATTAAGTCTTGTATCTCTATGCTGTCCTTTTCTCTCTCTGCTCTCCTCTCACCCCAACTGGTCGAGGCAGATGTTCTCCACCTCTGATCCTGGTTCTGTCGGAGGTTTCTTCCTGTTAAAGGAGTTTTTCTTCCCTCTGTTGGAGGTTTTTCTCCCTTAAAGAGGAGGTTTTTTTTCCCCTCCTAGCTTAAGTGGGAATTGTTGAATTGTTGGTTTCTCTGTATAATATTGTAAATTCTTGCTGTAAGGACTTTAATGTGTTAAGTGCCATGAAATAACCTATGTTGTGATTTGGCGCTATATAAATAAAATTGAATTGAATTGAAGTCTTTTTTCCACTTTTTGTTTTTCCCACAGACTTTCTTGCTGATAATCTCCTATAAAGCGTGGCTTCACCCCTGCTGTGACATAAATGCTATTTTATTCTGAACCAGTCTTGTGTTGGTGTTATTTGGCCTTTCAAATGGTTTTGGATTGATAAATCAGTGAATTCCTTTAAACTTATTGCAGACCAACTTTAGGTGGTGACATGTCAATCTGACCAAATATTAATATTTCATAATAAAGCCATGAGACACAACCACATTGTTCACATCTCGTCAAAACGTCACTTTATCACCACCCGTAAGATGAAAATAATTTAACAATAAGCATAGCAGGGTGATGACCTGCAGTTTTTCTCCAGTCTACTCTACATGCAGTCCCTTCTCAGGCAACAACATTAGTCAAGCTTTACTCTCCACTGTACAACTAATCTGGTGAAAACTGATAATTTTTTTTTTACTGAGAATGGATGTCACTGAATATCTGAGTATAAATATGATAGTAAAAACCTAAACACCTCCTAGCGTATAGTCTATTTCTTTACATGTCCTGCTCTGGTGTTGCTGTTGTCCCTCCAGTGTATGGGATGTGGATTAAATGAGGATGGAGAGTCTGTATCTCAACAGTGCTGAAATACGGCAGCAATTACCTGCTCCTTTTTCTTTTTTGTAACTCTTCAAAAAGCTGATTATAGTTGAAGATCCTCGTCTCACCTCAGCCTTCGTATATTACCGTCTCTGCTCACCTTCAGTCTGCTCCCATCGCTCACCTCCCTGTTCTCCTCTGTTCTCTCTGTCTGCTCATCATCACCTCTCAGACTGGAGTTGGAGAGGTCTCAGGATTCGGTCCAGCCTTGTTAACCGCTCTCTCAGACTACATTTCCACATTTCTCAGCTGCCTCTCCAGGAGCCTGAGTCACTGGTGGACTGACTGATGTGCTGATTGGCTGATCTGCTAGCAGGGCTCAGCTAAATGGCTGACTCAATGATAGATTGACTTCACTGGTCATCTGTCTCTAAAAGGTAGGTGACAAGCTGAGGGACTGGTTGTCTCATTAGCTGGGCTTGTGCTCTAGTTTATTGAGAGAATGTCCAACTGTTAGAAAAATGACTCAGAGGCTGTATTCAAAATCAAACATATCGGACATTTATTCTTGCAAGGAGCAAATACATGTACACTCAAAGAAGGATGTCCAGCATTGCTCGAAGTCTCTCCTCCGTAGTTCAGCTTTTATACAGTGTGACAAACAGTTGACAGTCACCCCCACTTCCTCTGTATATCTGATTTTGTAGATTGTACTGAGTGAGGTCGTAGGTCACCAGATAAAGGTACAGAGACGTTGTAACTGAGACTATAGAACCATGTTGTGCAACAGATAAATGAGTACATCTTTTCTGAGACAATAGGAACATGTTGTGCAACAGATAGACAAACATTTGACAAGTATGATGAGTTCATTATTTTTCCATCACCAACCCAGTACTACAGGCGACTAACCATGGGACAGAGGAGAAACTATATTCAAAATGTAGTCAGTGTTGACCACTCCCAAAGCCTGCTGCTGCCTGTCGGACAGGCTGAGGAAGTGGGCCGGGCTGGCTAACGTCCCCTTGAATTGCAGCCCTCTCTCTGCATGCTCATTATTCCTACCTGCACCGTGACATGGATCCGCAGCATGCAATACTGCTCCTGCGTGCTGTCTATCAGCTGTCAGGATTACATAGCAGCAGCAACACCACACTTAAAAAAAAAAAAAAATCATAACCAAGAGTCCCACTAGTGACCATGCTGTCCCTAACTTCATAACCACTGGTTTATTGACTGCTGACCAATCAGCTGACAGTGTCTTATTCAACATGTGTATTTTAATGGATTAATGCATCCTGATAATCCGGAGAGCTGTTTTCTTCTTCCTACCATGTAAAAAACCTCTGTAGAGAATTCTCAGCTGCCCTGCAGATGTCTGTTTAGTCCACCTCACCATCATAATTACATTTCAAAGATGTCATATTTGCAGTGGTCGTACAATGCAGTGAAATCTAATGAAATGTAGTGTACCACGCAGAACAGCAAGGACCAAACACGTCATGTGCTGTGCACGCTCACACATCCCGACTCCAGCCCCACAGGGGTGGACCTCCTACACCCCTTCACCTCACATCCACCTCAGATGAAAAACACTTTCTAGCCAATATCTGTGAGGACAGTGGTCCTCAGAGCGAAATACTAATGCTAACATGCTCACAAGTATAATGCTAAAATCTTTGCTGCATTTTACTCGTGTTGATTTCTGGGTAAAATAATTAAAGCTGCAGATATTGTTGCGGGTGATGTGTTCATGCTACACCCCTGAAAACGGGGAGAAATAATCACACGAGTGATGTGGTGATGTTTCCTCAATGAACTCATTTACTGGATTGAGGAGAACACCGCGAAATCCCCGGGTTCGCAGGCAAAGACAAAAGCAATCGATCTTAGGATAGCTGATCAGGCTACTTAGCAGATGATTGATAAAACAATAATGAATGAATTTTGAACACAAAAACAAATGAAATAAACAATGAATAAATCACTCGATATTTCGACCTATTTATGAATACGAATGGACTCTTTTTAAAATGACAACAGATCATCAATATTTATACTTGTCACATTCACATGATGAGGTAATTTCCTCAGAACAGTGCAGTACACCCGTGTGTGGTCTGAAACATCACTACTCTGTTAAAACTACACAGTAAGAGTCCCAACATGAAAAAGCGTTATCTGTTAGTGTACTGATGGAAGGATGCCATCTGGAACACAGCACTAGTTTCATCATAGGGGGGCCATGAATTTCATAAACATTCCCAAACACCCATCTGATAGTTGCTGAGAAATTCAATCTGAATAAAATTGATGGACCAGCCCACAAACAAGGTGACATTATCATCCCTGGACCCAGACTGTAGGAACACACCTGTGTATATGAAGTCAGGGTGCTGCTTAAAGAAGCTGTCTTGTGCTTGGTTGACGTCCTCAGCTGTAGGTTCTCCAGAGTATGGCGTGTCCATCACACAGATGTCCTTCTCCATGAGGTGAGCCTGGTATAGCCTGGAGCGGGAGGGAGAGGAGAGTCTGGGTGTGCTCTTCTACTTTTATCACCATAAAATGTACTCACAAACAATCTGATGAGAAACCCTGGAAGAGCTCCTCACACATCCTAATCTACACAATAGGCTGCTTTCAGGAGAAACACTTGTTACGTCTCGTTAAAATATACTTCGTTGGTTTTGAAAGTGAATAGTACTGGTGCCGTTTTAAATTTTTCGAAATTAGTATTAAAAACTACAGATTGATATGTAAAAGAATCCTATCATCAGTACTGTATTCATACCTTGCTATCAGGCCGCCATGGCTACTGATGACTAACTGTGAGAATTTGATCCATTCGGTCTGATAACATTTGGACCGTCTCATGGAGTCGCATCATATTTGACCTTAATTCCCCCAGAAACCAGGAGTTAGCCACATGCTCTGCCCGTAGAGCAGTACGTACTCATCCAACCAGCATGTAAAGGTCACACCAGAGACAACATTTAAAAACGGTGAGCACTGTGAAACACAGAGATTTATCTGCATAATCAGCATTCATGGAACTCAACTGGCTTAAATGTACCAGATGTTCATTTATATGTAAAAACTCCGGCTTTAATCAGTGTTTCCTGTTACTGTTGCTGTCACCGGGGCTGACAGGTGTGGACTCAACAGCACGACTCTCTAGCAGCACGTCAGTTCAAACTGGTTTTACTGAAGTAGTTAGAGCAAAATTACAAAAACGAGTTCCAGAGGTAGAGTCAGATAAAGATAGTCCAGAGAATTAAACACCAGAGTTATCAATCTGACCAGGCTGAGGTACAAAAGGGAGGCAAGAGGCAGAATCCAAAATCCAACAGACAAAAACACAGGTCATAAACAAGTAAACACATGAGGAAAACTGGTGGAACAAAGCACATGAAACTATGAGGAACTGGCAAAGACAGAGGGGAAAAACATGAGTATCTATATACAGGAGGGTGGGGAGAAAACTGGACAGAGGTGGAGACAATCAGGGCGGGGCAAACAATCAGGGCGGGGCAAACAATCAGGGCGGGGCAAACAATCAGGGCGGGGCAAACAATCAGGGCGGGGCAAACAATCAGGGCGGGGCAAACAATCAGGGCGGGGCAAACAATCACAAAGGCGTGAAACACGAGGGACCGTGAAGGTGAGGAGAGGTGAGTATTTCAAAATAAAACAGGAAATAAGATAAAAGTGAAACAAGAGTGTACGGGGAACGTAACGGACTGGATGTGACAGTACCAGTCCAAACTTTGGTTTGCCCCCCCGCGCCCTCCTGTATCAGGGTTGTATTGTGGCTGTATCCTGAAAGTAGCTGGGAATTTATGGGGGGGAGGAGAGCAGACCAGAAGTCTCTTGATGTGCTGTGTACTAAAACCTCGCCTTACACTTATCTCACTTCAAGTGAATGCAAATGACCAGGCTAAACACACATCCCCTCACACAGGGGCACACTCCTTAAAACAGTCATGAGCACAAAGAGAGGGTGTCGTTCCAGGTGGAAGCATCGAGGAGAGCCTTCATGTTGTCCTCCAAGCTGAACCCATCTCCCTTCCCTGCTCTCACATACAGAGAAGAAGAAAGGAAGAGGCTAAACAGGAGGAGGGGAAAAAAATAGTCTGAAGTTGAGTTCTGTCATTGAGGATGTCCTTTTACTCTGCCTAACTCTTCCTCTCACTTCAAAGGCGGAAAAAACCCTCTGACTTGCTACCAAAAATGCCGGCTTTAGTTTCGCTCTGAAAAAGTTGCATCCAAAGACAAATTCTGCGACTTCTCCTGTCCTTTGCATTTTATTGGAAGAGTTATACCTGTTTTCACCTCAAACCACGAACCAGTCCATCTGGAAATCATTATTCACGTACTGTTGAAATAAACATATTGACAACAGTTGTTGATGATTATCCATGAACCCTCTTAGGAGACAAACAAAATGCTCTTTACTTTAAATCTGCACGTTCATATATGTATTAATATATATATATATATATTCATACAGACAAGGGATGAATATATATATATATATATATATATATATATATATATATATTCATACAGACAAGGGATGAAGATTGACTCTGTGGTTACCCTCAACCACTGTGAGCTTTTAAGCAGCTTTCACGATGCCATGATGCAGCCACGATACAGCCACAAAACAGCCATGATACAACCATGATACAGCCATGATGTAGCCACGATACAGCCATGATGTAGCCACGATACAGCCATGATGTAGCCACGATACAGCCATGATGTAGCCACGATACAGCCATGATGTAGCCACGATACAGCCATGATGTAGCCACGATACAGCCACGAAACAGCCACGATACAGCTCTGCTATCATGAAACATTAAACCAGATTAATAAAGGTTTCCCGAGGTAGAACGCCTAATGGTGGACATATTTTGAACATTTCATTGTATTCATCATCTTTTACTAATGTAATGCAATTTTATTTCCCATTTCACTCATTATTTATGAATGAATGTGATATTACTGGAGCAGGAATATTTAGACACAAAACACACCAAGTTTGTGGTTCAATCACAGCAGATGACAACAAATGATGTCTGCCTCAGTGATGTTCCAACAACATCCCTCTGAAGACACTCAGACAGTAGCTTTACTACAGGAGGACTCCAATCTGTCCTTCTGTCTAATTCAATCTGTAAAATATGTATTTTTCATTGATCAGAGGTTTGGTTTGTACAGTGACACAAAGTGACCCTCAAAGGTAACGAGGAACTTTCAGGAATAGTGTGTCATTTGATGACAGGTGTTTAAAAGCACTCTGTGTTCACACTGTGTTCACACTGGACTGAAAGGACGGTTGTTCAGGCAGACATTCAAGCTGCCTTTTCCTTTCAAACTATAAATTATGTTTTTATCTTCATGAACTTGTATTCAACCCAGAGGTTAAGTCTGAAAGCTTCTTCAGAGGCTTTTAGTCTTCATGCTTTTGTGTACTTCTTGTAGGTTCATTCTCACTTAACTGACAACAAAAAACAGTATGGTTGAGTACATTCAACCCGCATGCTAAAACCTATGAATGATGGAAATACTCCAGATTATTCTGCATCTACATTTTCATCGTTAACATTTTTTGCCTGAAATTCACCCGAAACGAACACATACTTTGACTGCGATTTGAAATGCTAACAACAGAAACTACAACTATTAACTGTACACACACTTGATTAATCTCTGACACAACTGAAGGTACTCACACCGATTATCGCCGCTGATGTTCAGCATTTTTACGATTGTCGGTATCAGTATTTATTTTTGTTCAATCACAGATTCATCCATCCATCCATTATCTATACCTGCTTTATCCTGAACAGGGTCACTATCCCAGCTCACATTGGGTGAAGGCAGGTTACACCCTGGACAGATCGCCAGTCCATCACAGGGCCACATAGAGACAGACGGAAACAAAGACCATTCATGCTCTCATTCACACCTAGGGGCAATTTGTAGAACCACCAATTAACCTGGGATGCATGTCTTTGGATGTTGGGAGGAAGCCGGAGAACCCGGAGAGAACCCACGCAGGCACAGGGAGAACATGCAAGCTCTGCACAGAAAGGCCCAGGACCGGATTCCAACCCGGAACCTTTTTACTGTGAGGCGACAATGCTAACCACTGCACCGCTGTGCCGCCCCATCACAGATTCATTAAATTCATTTACTAAATTCATTTACTGCTATGGTTCTGATGCAGCCGTGTCTCAGTCTGTAGTCACCACTCTGTGGTGTTGAGTGAAGTCCCTCCCACAGCTTTATCTGATTGGTTACACCTTTTGACTAATGGTCGTCATCATCGCTGAATATTTACAATAAACCTCCATCATAACATTATATAATGGCACAGAGATTTTCATCTTTAATGCAATCAGGTCCACAAGAAGAAATTTCCCCTCGGGGATTAATAAAGTGTATAAAATAAAAAAAATAAAAAAATAAAATATCAGTTTATTGGTCTCCTCGGTTACCAATAATTGATCGACTCCTAACTCATACATTATAACACACATAATAACATCAATTTTATAAACTTCAGTCTACACATGGAAAGATATTCAGCTGGTCCAATCATTATTATTATCACTGAGGTAGCAACCCGTTTTTCAGGTTGTTCTACGAGGTCACAGAGTTCACTGGCAGTGTCGGGTATTGATGTGGAGACATGCTGGATGATGTATGGATTGGTATCTTTTACTATTCGATTTTTAAGGTGAAGTCTGTGGTCGGACACACACAGTGACACACACAGTGACACACACAGTGACACAGTCACACACAGTGACACACACACAGTGACACACACAGTGACACACACAGTGACACACACACAGTGACACACAGTGACACAGTCACACACAGTGACACACAGTGACACACACAGTGACACACACACAGTGACACACACAGTGACACACAGTGACACACACAGTGACACACACAGTGACACACACAGTGACACAGTCACACACAGTGACACACACAGTCACACACAGTGACACACACAGTGACACACAGTGACACACACAGTGACACAGTCACACACAGTGACACACACAGTGACACACAGTGACACACACAGTGACACAGTCACACACAGTGACACACACAGTGACACACACAGTGACACAGTCACACACAGTGACACACACAGTGACACACACAGTGACACACAGTGACACAGTCACACACAGTGACACACACAGTGACACACACAGTGACACACACAGTGACACAGTCACACACAGTGACACACACAGTGACACACACAGTGACACACAGTGACACACAGTGACACACACAGTGACACAGTCACACACAGTGACACACACAGTGACACACACACTTCCAGCGTGTCCTTGGGTTCATTATAAACACTTTAGCAGCCCTTATGCTGCGACCACAGGTTGCGGAACAGCCTTGATTGATAGGCCGGTGAAGACCCCAGTCGGCAGCTCCTTCAGCCGATAATCATTCACACACTCACACTCGTCTGCTGAGCGCCCATCTGTCCTACACACCTGCCAATAGAGCTTGAGCTGCGTGCTGATATGGCGTTCGGTGCCTCCCAACAGACAATACAGCCAGTCAGCAATCAGGACGCTCCTGATGACACAGAGGAAATAAGGTGTCAGAGGAAAAGGAAATGTTCTTACATGAACTGGAGAGACAAGAACCAAACAGAAATAATCGAAATGAAATGAAATGAACTTTTACATAACAATTTAAAAACAATGTGACATTTGTCTTCTGTCCTCTGACCATTGGACAAACTCACACAAGTCACAGAAGTTTAGGTAATAATGTAAATCAGAATATAAAATCCTCAGTGATGTCTAATTCCCTATGAATGTTATCATTACTAGAACAGATATAAGTGGGAAAATTCATAACTTGTATATACTGTATATGTATTTATGTATATTGTTATCTGCTATCTATAATGATTGTTCAAGATTTACATTTCTAATAAACTGTTGACCTGATGACCACTCCTCTTCTGCAAAGCTTCAATACATCATGGATACTCTTTAAATAGTTTAAAAAAATGTACCAAATGAGATGTTGTTGTTTTTTTTTTTTTTCATATATCACTGTATATACAGTAAACGCAGTATATAATGTGACAAACTGTCACTGTCCCACATCACACTCCTGACCTGGTGCCTTTCATGTAAGTCAGTATTTCACCCTGCAACACAATAATATCAACTCATGGCCTGTTGGCACAATGTTGTTCAATGTCTGAGTCGTCTTGAGTCAGAAATGTGTAGGATCACTACATGTTTCTGTCAGGACTGATCTCAGATTTGCAGCCCTCAGTCCTCATGTACTGGATTCACATCATGGAGAAGACATTTCTTTGAGACTCTGCTGCATGTTGCATCACATCATTCTGCTGACACTTTTCCTTTTGTACAACACTCCAAAGACATTTCATTGGATTCAGATGTAAGGCCTAGAGAGGCCGCTGATTTCTACTGAACTCATTCAAACCATGTTAAGATGACTTTTGTTTTTGTGACGAGGTGCATTATCCTGCTGGAAGTAGCTGTTAGAAGATGTAAACTGTCAGGAGAGTGTGCTCTGCCAACCAAACGTTTATGAGGCAAAAGAAGCCGTATTCTGTTTTACCACCATAAAACAGTGAGTAGACGGAGGTCTACTGGAGTCCAAAGAGTCGAACGTGGGGGAAATGAAATCTGTCTCTGGTGATGTTCAACCAGACACCCAGCTTTAGGATCCCATAGCTGGTTCTGTTGGATCCAGATCATAAAAAAACAGAAATCCCTGTCCCTGTTGTCTGAGGCCGATCGGTCTCTTCTCTTTTTGGGCTAAATGACAGAATACTGGTGTGATAACCAGCTTTAACTTTAAATCTGTTACAAGACACAAATCCAAAATGAAACGTTTCTAGTTGTCCAAAGAAAAGTCAAATAAAGTTAGATGAACACAAACCAAAACTGATTATTTGTGTCACCAGTATTCAGATGTTGTCATCACTAATATTAGCCCAGTTGCTTTGTTTTCTGAATAATAATCCTATTTAGTTGTACAGAAGATGGTATTTAATTAAAATACATTTGTATTTATTTTGTAGATCCTGTGGTCACAATGTTTATGTGCAAGTCTCTGCAGAACTTACAGTCACAGGGTTCATGATTTTAATAAATACAGTGAGATGCGTATTCATTCTCTTTACCATGTTTCTCCATAAATGTATATGAAATAAATTAGAAATCTGTTCTATTCAGAGCTGTAATGTAATAGGTAAACTCTCGTGCTATATATTATATATTACATGCTTATAACCTGATAGTTCTGAATCAGGACCTTCTAGTAGCTTAAAAGTAACAACAGGTGAAAATGTAACTACTTAGTTTGGTCCTGTGTAAAATACACATTTAATACATGTTTAATCTTTGTCTTTTTATGCTCGTGTCATTGTTGGTGCAGTCTTACACATTTAAGATTTATGTCAGTAAATGTTAAATGGCCTCAAAACCATTTATTGTTATTGTTTAATTTTTCAATTTTACAGTGTGTCATGTGACTTTATGTACAACTCTGATTTGATTTTCAGAATTATATACCCATTTCTAAACTTAATTTTCATCCCATGTGCTGACATTTTTTTGGAAACAAGCACTTGGACACTAATCTGTCCTCAAAAGCACAGCATCACTTAAAACCTGTGAAATGAGAACAGCAGAGATCACTGAGACGGCGGCTTTCAGACAGAAAAATCAAATGGAGTAAAAGAAAGTCCGAGACAAGCTCTATGTGATGTGACAAGAGAGAGAAAGCTTCTTATCAGGGCGACCAAAGTTCCCTCAAGGTCGATGTCAGACCTGACTGAAGAGAAACAGAGACACCAGCTCCTCCTGCCGGATCCAGGTAGATGTGTGTCACCCGGGTGGAGCCGGGCTTCCTGTCAGTCACAGCACTCTAATGTCTGCGCTGTCACTGGAGTCAATAATGGTGTGTGTGTGTGTGTGTGTGTGTGTGTGTGTGTGTGTGTGTGTGTGTGTGTGTGTGTGTGTGTGTGTGTGTGTGTGTGTGTGTGTGTTGGTTACATATTCCTGTGCGCTTCCCTGTGATAGTAATGCAGACATTGTGTGTATTTTCTCAATGGATCAACATGATGTTTTTGTGTATACGTTGGAAGTGTACACATACGAGCCTGTTAAAACAACAGCAGCTCTCCAAGGTCAGCCATCTTTGGTGATGCTAACAGCTCCTCCAGGCCCCATTTACTGGCTAAGTGTGTCTCCTGTCACACAAGGCCGACAGCCATGTGTGATGTGGAGGTGGGGGGGCTGCTGGTGGAACAAGATAGATAAACACAGCGGGAACCAGAGGGACCTATACGCTACTGTGTGTGTGTGTGTGTGTGTGTGTGTGTGTGTGTGTGTGTGTGCGTGTGCGTGTGTGCATGTGTGTGTGTGAGCGTGTATGTGTGGCAGACAACCAAGACAGTGATTAGTTAAATCCCGTGGGAGTTGTGTACATTGCAGAAGTGAGAGAGTGCTACACATCTGGTTGATAGACACCTCCCATGGCAATAGATGATGTGTTACACTGCACCAGGGGCTGTCAGAGATTACCATCAGCTGATAGACTCTGCCCGACTCGCTGCACAATACACAGTACAGTAGAGTACCTGGGGAACCAAAGTCCAATGACAATATAATCATCTCATCTTCTGGAGACTTCTACACAACCACTTCAGTGGCTAAACTCCAACTCTGTCAATGTGCACGTCAATACTCAGAACATGACTCAGACTGGAACAGAGCATAACACATGAACAACATGAGCCGGATGTCACTGCTGTCAGTCTGTCCTGCAGTTTCCACTGATGGTAGGAGTGGATCCTAAGAGAAACAGAACTTTTATTTTATATCAGAACATTAAAAGCAGCTAAAAACCAGTGAAACTAAACAAAGACACAATAAAAGGAGTTCCTCCAACTTAACTGCAGACTTAACGACGAATGGAGCATGAAACTGAGGAATTAATGAATTCAAAAGAAGCTTCAGAACTATAAACTATATGTTATACAGCCCATCAGCCACCTGACGGGGGATGACAGGTTGGCCCCTAAAAAACACAGTCGTATGGAGCATCAGAAAAGTACAGAAGCAACTGGATAACGTTACTCCAGCTGGCAGAGTCTATCTGACACTGACAAATATTGGCTAAATAACGAGGATCAATTTCTTCAGTACCAGAAATATTATGTGATAGCTGTCTTCTCTATTTGACAACCACCTTCTCTTGTTCTCATGATCACCAGATCTGGACGTAGTAAACAAATATATGAATAAAATACGCTGCCTGGCGTCCATGTCAATGGATTAGAGCAGCCACACTGCCTGCTGAGACGCCTCGGTGTACAGTGTGTCATTTATACAATAGAACCGACGAAACAATCTGTGATCACGTTTACTGTATGATCGTAGTAAAAACATGGTGTGGGCTCGAATTATATCATGGTGCTCTTCACTCGGTGAGGGGCGGGGCTATCCTCTGCTCTCTTTCTGTCTCCCTCCTCTGTCTCTGTGTGTATCTGTGTGTCTCGCTATGGACGCAGGTAAACACATGTCCAGTGTGAACCCCCGTTCGTGTGAACGAGAATAAACAAAAAACACGTTCCTGCTTGTCGGTTACAACTCATCACTTGTCGGAACTCAAAGATTCAACACTGATGGTCAGAATCAAAGAGAAACCAGCATCACAGCTGACACTGAGCCTGTGTGGACACACATGCCACCGAGCTGCAGCTGAGCAGGGCGTGAAAGGTAATGTACACGCCACGCAGGCACTTTTTTCCTGGCCTAAACGACTATGATGTGGCCAGTACGTGCACATATACTCGTGTCCACAATCCAACTGTTTGTTCCCAGCAAGTGTGGTTTCACTCAGCAGTTGGACTGCAACTCAGGGACCAATCCAGACACTTCTGTGTCTTTCTAATGCAATCACAGGCTTGATAAGTGTAAAAGTTGATCCATAATCATCAATGTCAGTTAATGACAGTTGAAGAGAACAACAGTCACCCTCCCTTCTACCACTGTAGACTCTCACTGTCCTCCAATACCTCTATTCTGGTATAGATATGATGGGAGCGAGTCATCTCTGCATTTAATGGTGTGGGCTTCTTACTTTTTAAATAGTTCTTTCAAATATTCAAAGCTTATGAGCTGCAGTGACGGGGGTGTGTGTACCCTAGTGGGCCGTACGCACTGCATTGTGTTTGAAATGCATCACATGAGGAGCTACAGCTCCACATCACTTCTCCATGCACAGCAGCCACTTGGGGAATCACTTGTCATTGGCCCTGCTGCTGCTGCTGCTATGCCGAGAACTGAAAGCCTCTTTGAAGCAACGTGCTTTTGTTAAAGCGGATTCTTTTTTTTTTTACTTTGGAGGCCCGGAGCTATGAGTGCACACTCAGCCCTTAGAGCTGTCATCAGTGTGTCCTTTCCACAGTAAACAAGGATAAGAAATGAGCTAACACTGTAAAGAGCTCCCCGGCGAACACACAGCTCACGGCTGATGCAAACTTCTCTTCTTTTTTTATCTTCTTAAATTGGTCTGGACACTCTGAGCTGACGTAAGCGTCCACTTCTCATTATGGAGAGAGGAAGTTGCCGATTTCAATTGACATCTGATTAATCAGAGTGCCATCAGCCTATCAGGGCACTTTAAAGAGGAAGTAAAACAAAAAAGAAGTCAGGGATCTTTCATTTGTTCACACTGACAACTGTATAACACACTGTATAAAAGCATGTGTACACGTGTGTCCACACACACACACACAGGCTGTAAAAAGGCCAAGCATGCCAATAATGCAGATTGACCACTTAATTCCCACTAGTGTGTCTGTCACTTTGCAACAGAGGTGGCCAGAGATCAATACACCTATTACCTGATGGTGGGTGGGGGAGGGGGGGTGCCCATGACCGACATGGTGTATCATATTGAAATAATAACCCTCGTGGCCTTCTGACAGCTGTCCAGATAGAAAATATGATGAGGAGGGACAGAAGAGAGGGGAAGAAGGTCGACTGAGAAACTGTTGCAAGGAGACGGACATGAAGACATTAAGAGACGCAGGACTCTACCATTACTGCATCATCCTACAGGAAGTAGCTGTTTGAAAAAAACTGAGGCCATAAACAGATACACATGGTCAATTACAAGCAGCAACCAGCAGTGACGTCGCCTGTTGGTTTGTGAATGTTATGAATCCTCCAGTTCAGATTCTGTCCGTCACCATCTTGTTAGTTCGGAGCGGTTTGGAGCAGGAAGTGACCATATTTGGACGAGCTGGGGGAGGAGCCAGCGGTGGATCTGACTGATCTGATTAGAAACCTGACGATACTACGTCCCGCCCACCGATAGCTGTAACCTGACTGCACCACAGGCCTGTCAATCAAACAGACACGCCCCCAAAAACAGGTCTTCTTGAATCTTCTTTTCTAATGAATGAGGGATTATTTTCAGATGGACCTCCAGAAAACTAAGAAGAAGGAGTGACTTTAGCTAACAACACCGAGATAACTGATGGACACATTTTATTCACTTTGGATTTGATGAGAGAAGTTGAATGGGAGTCTATGGAGCCGGAGGCTTTTTGGAGCCGACCTCTAGTGGCACTCGCTGGTATTGCAGCTTAAGGTACTTCTGCATTGGAACCATTTTTCAGACCTGAAGCTACGAACTCTTTTATAAACAGTCTGTGGATGAGTAACAGTCTGATAAATGACTCAATAGGTTAAAGTATATGTTCAGATAAAATTACTGGTCCCCGTAGTTTTTCCATCTTCATCTTCTCCTGATCAAACCAGAAATTGCTCAGAAACGTTCATCCAGAGTGCGAGAAGCTTGATGATGTAGGAGGTGGTTTATAAGTTAGTGTAACAGGCAAACATGTTCGCCAGTCTGGAACGAGGCAGTCATAATAACTGTTTAAAACTAAGGCATGCCTCTTTAGTGGGACATGATTATGTAAAGCTGTAAACGCTGTATCGTTAACTGGAGATGAAACTGTTAACTAAATAAACCCTTTGTGCTCCCAGCATATTGCTCTGACACGTCTCTGTTGTGTGCAGCTCCTTCAGCTCTGTCGCTCTTTCAATGGCCTCTCAGGCTTTTTGCCAACAAGATGTATTTGGTGCTTGTTTAGTAGCTTTGTGACTGTACTGGAATATAACAACCCTGCACACCCCTAAGTTTCTCTGTCATCACTCGTTTTTAACAGATCGTCATTAACCTATAATTTGGCTAATTTTGTTCACTGATGTTGCGCAGATAAAAATCATGATTATATCTGCAGCACACCACTTTAGTAATAATGGTAATTGGTAATGGCTGCTGATAAAAGTACCACAACAGCCAGTTTAGCGAGATGGACAGAAACAAAATGTAACCTTACAAAAAGACAACCTGAAAGAATATAAAATAAAAATGTTAAATTAATTGTATTTGTTGAAGCAAAAAGGTCCTATGGGATTATTGTCTTGGTGCATAACTATGTTCTGATGACCTCATGATGGCACAATCACCTCGATGCCTGAGGTAAAGTTTAAGTTGAATTTTATGTTCATGTCTTTACTCCAGATGTAACAGGACTTTAACTACATCAGTCCACAGAACGGTCTCCCAAAAGGTTTGAGGGTCGTCCAGGTGTGTTCAGGAGTCTGGATGTTCTTCTGAGGTAGCAGTAGGTTTCACATTCACAACTTTTCCATGATGACATTTTTGCTGTTTTTCAGACACTGGAGCTGCGAGAGGCCAGAAGTTCATCGGATGACTTCCTCGGATCTTTTTGAGACTTCCTGGATGAGTTGCCCCGTGCTCTTGGAAAGGTTGGACACTTCTGGGAAGGCTGAATTGTTTCAAGTTTGCTCTATTTGTGGATAATGTCTCTGAGTGTGGAGTCCCAGAGCTTTATAACGCTAACCAGACTGATGTACAACATTGTATTTTAATAATTTTCGTCCTCATCTCTTGTACAATTTCTTTTTATATTAGTACAGTGTGCAGGTAGTGGAATCTTCTAGCTAACTTCAGGCTTTTGAAAATGATCCATTTAAGTGATGAATGTAGTAATAAGGAGGGCGTCTCATCCAGCTGCAACCAGTTTTAGTAACTAAGGGGGAAGTTCTTTTTCATGCAGGTCCATTTGGTAGCCTATTGGGTTTTTATTTTGCTTCAGTACATACAATCATCATTTAAAATATATATTTTGTGTTTACACAGATTGCTTGAAGATGTGAAACAGTTTAGTTTGAGACAGATGCACAAAACAAGTCAGGGGGGGTTTGAATATATTTCCATCATACTGTATTTCTGTGGTTTTGCATTTCAACTTGAGATATCCAAATGAAGAAAACAGATGCACCATCATGATCCGGGATCAGGGCCATAAACACTTTATCACAACACCTCTATTCCCTTTGTTTGGGACTCACCAGCTTCCTGTTCACTTAGAGGCTTTGTTTTCTGTTTCTCACTCGTGTCCAAGTTCACCAAAGTTTAACTAAAATTTATATTCTTCAGCACAAAATCCTGCCATTCTAAAATCTGGAAAGATGGAGCTCAAGTATGAATATCTAATAGATAAGATAAGAAGTACGGTTTATTTGAATTGCTTTGAAAGGTCTCTCAACTCATGACTCAGTATATATTGGCTATGCACTTTACTCCTCATGTAACCCTCCATAGTCTCTCTCTCCTAAGTGGCACATCTCATGAAACTCTGCATCTCCCATTAATGGCAGTATGAGGAATGTATGCTGAAGGATCTACCCTTTAGACTTTGAGTGGCAGATAAAAGTCAATGTATTCTAAGTTTTCCTCCCAGCTAAATTAATGAGGGTGGTACCTCTTAACTGAGCTCTCGAACACCAATACTGAAGGCATCTGGGCAGATAAATAATCCATAACGTGTTTCTATTTAACTCTTCAAAGCAGAATGTTACTGATGAGGTATCACACTGCTGCACACTGTTCCTGTTCAACAGCAGCAGGCTCCGAAACCTTTTGGTCCACTGTGGTATCTTTTTATGTCAATTTACATGTATCAACTGTCCTCAATTAAGCATTGCCAATTTTTGCTGTATAATTGCTAGAAGTATTTTGTTTGCTCAAAACAACAGCATATTAATGCACTAGACACAGATGTGGCTCTACGATGTCTGTTCTCAGCGTAACAACGTTTTTTCCAACACATGACATCAAACTGGGTTTTTGCTGTGTAATTTTAATTAACCTTTACAAAGCTGCACTTGGCCCCCAAATGAGCAAAGCTTATTTCTAGGTCAGCAAATGACCAGACTGTGTCATTGTCTCGTAATTAGCTAACAGTTACGGTGATAGTCTGATAAAAACCTTGAGAATCTATTTATATTCAGCTTGATTTAGTTTTTTCATCCTGCCGTCTGCTTTATTCAGTGACAGAATGTACCCCTCAGTAGAGCTCATCAAGGATGAGATGGAGGGTGTGAGGAGGACGGGGGAGCTGACAGAGAGATTTGGACAGATGGATGGACAGACAGGCTTTGCTCTGTCAGCACAGTCTGACCTGATGAGAAGGGACAGAAGAATGCAAGGACAGAATGGGAGAAATGAAGTGGAGGGAAAGAAGACAAAGAACCAACCTCTGTTTCCTTTTCCTGCAGAAATACACAGTAAAACACACACCAGCACCTCCGTCTGTTTTACAGTGTTTTCATAGTGTCACTCTCGGTAGATGGAGGAATGGAGAGATCAACGCATTAGAAAGTATAATGTATTTAAGTATTATTTCATTATTTTAACCTGGAACATTTTAAGAGTCTAAAGTGGTCCTCAGAGACCAAAAGAATATTTATTTATAACAACAAAATTAAGGATAAAACTTAAAAGTAAGTTACTAAAAAGTAACTTCTAAAAATGAGCATAATGGGAAAATGTATTATATTTTTATATTATTAAAACAAACCAAGGTAATGTGAAAGAAAAATGGACAAGTTAATTAATGACTGTCTTTTTCTGTGGCGTTTAGCATCTGCAGAAACACATTCGTAAAAGTTTCCTCGAT
The DNA here is from genome assembly GCF_022577435.1 of Embiotoca jacksoni. Taxonomy (NCBI): domain Eukaryota; kingdom Metazoa; phylum Chordata; class Actinopteri; family Embiotocidae; genus Embiotoca; species Embiotoca jacksoni. Next base: position 40,636 of record NW_027185430.1, read on the forward strand.
CACGCGCAGCATTTCTGGTTCAAAGGTGAAGCAACGTGTTGCAACACTGCGCATAATAAACCTCTTAACCCTTCGAACCCCAGGATGATTTCACTATCTTCACTTTTAAGATGATAACTTATATTCATCATTATTGGGGCTAACCATTGATGTTATATCTTGTTTTTTTCAGACCAGGCTATCTAAATCCTTCAGCATTTGATTTGATAGTACTGAGAGATTTTTATATGAGCCTTTATATGAGGGAAAAAACAAATGTGTCATGAAATTGTTGTTTTTACATGCATCTTACAGGAGAGATATATTTGACAAATTTTGTAGAGGAGATTCTCTAGAAACTGGTAATATATGAACCATCTTTGTGGCACACTTGATGACTCACCAATTTGAAAAAAATATCTATATAGTGGTTGATAAAAATGTGTTTTATTGCACATCTTTTGACCATAACTTTTCTATTATTGCTAGAAAAAGTACAAACATTATTTATATTTTTAAAGATTATTTTTATGGGTATTTAATGCCAGTATTTGACAGTGATATTTGAGATTGACAGGGAATGAGGGAGAAAAGAGCTGGTCAATGACATGCAGCCAGTCCTACATGCGCTAATATTTCTGTCTGGTGTTTTTCATACAAAATAGGATGTAACGTCAAAAATATGTTGGAGACACTGCAGAAGTCAGCTGTGATTTTATAACAGGATTAGTTGAAAACACTTTGATGTACAGATAAAAACAGTTAAATTCTGCTGTTTATTTTTTTATTATTTTATCTGCTGTATGTTATTCACTTATGACCATACACCATGACTACATTAGTCGTACAATCAATGAGGAAATTCAAGATATTTTCCTGCGGGTGTTTGACCTGTCTGATAATGTGATTAATAAATATACTAATCTGTGACAGCCATCATTACAACGCTCTGTTTTGTAATATGTGGTTCATATTTATGTGGAGATGATTTCAGGCAGTGGAGATGGACGCAGAGTGTAACGATAATTAAATTTGAAGAAACTGCAAAGTGCATCTCATTGTCTGCAGCGCATTCATTTCTAAGAGTTATAATCATTGTTATTATGCATCTGTCTGCAAAGTTATTTGATGCTGGTTCCTGGAAGAAAAAAAACAATTTCTGCACTAAATTTATCACCAAACATTTAAAAAATTGGCCAATAATCTGCAACAAAACATCTGCTATAAACTATAAAATATGCAGGCAGCATGCTGACATTAAACAAAATAAAGTAAGCTATCGTAAGGTTATAAATGTTCCTCTCAGAAAGCTATTTTTGTGTTCCTGGATTAATGACTTCATCTACATCTGCCTGCTGTTCGATGAAAACATCACCGTATCCACGTTATCTGACAATTTCACGTCTCCTTTTGAGCTCAACCCAGACACTGAGCAGTGTTTTACCACCGAGGGAATCTAGACTGGATGAGCTGCTGCTCGGCGGAGGAAAGATCAGGAATCTGCAATGTTACGTCTGCAGGAACAACAGCGGGAGAGCAGATCTGTTCAAACAGCCACAGTTTGACAGTCCTCAATAAATCCAGTTTTCATTTTCAGTGTGTTATATTACTGCAAAGCATAGGGACATGCTCCCTGCATGTGTGAAAAGATAAACAGTGCCTCCTGCACTAAGCTCTGACGAGGACAACACCTGTAACCGTGGTAATTGCACACAACAGACTAACAGCTGTAGCCTCAAGATGCTTTGAATATATAAAAACACTAAAGATGAAGTGAAATGTCTTCAGATTTGACTAAAACTAAAACATCTTATTTGACATGCTACAATTATGTGAATGCAGAGCAGATATTTGGCTCAGATCTAATCCCAACAAGGGGGCACCGCACTCACAGGAGCAGGGCTGGTGCTAAATTGGATCAGTGGGAGGGAGGCTCCACCTGTGATTGGTTGTTGTGTTGTGGGTGTTAGTTCTGGTTCGGGACCGGTTGATCACAACCAGTCACATTAGCCTCCCTCCTGCCGATCCAATCTGGCACCAACCTTCAGATCAGGGAACCATGGTAACCATCCCCACACGGTCGGTGTTCTCAGAGAGACAGGTGGGTGCGAGGGTGGAGGTGAGCCTTTTAAAACGCTGTAAGAAGAGCGACAGGTGGAGGTGAGGGTGGAGGTGAACCTTTTAAAACGCTGTAAGAAGAGCGACAGGTGGAGGTGGAGGTGAGGGTGGAGGTGAACCTTTTAAAACGCTCATGTGATACAACCTCTCTACCAGCTCGTCTGTTTTGTTCTGATCCAGGAGCTGGTGGTTAAATCTAACAGCAGGCTTCCTTCTTTGTGGCCTTCTCCTGTCTCCTGTCTCCTGTCTCCTGTCTCCTGTCTCCTGTCTCCTGTCTCCTGTCTCCTGTCTCTCTCAGCACCAGTGATTCCTCAGTACACTCAGCATGTATCCTACACCAGGTATGTAACTCTCTTCTAGTCTGGGTTTATAATTATAGTTGTGAAACAATTGCTACTTGGCTCATTTCTTATCTGTTAACTAACTACTTCTTCACCGATACTGTGTGAAGCTCTTCCAGTCCTGACAGTCTGATGAGTGTTTCAGTTTTTTTTAGCTTGAACACTTGAATCATTTCATAGATCATCTTTTACAACTTCCTGCAAAGTCCTCAGAGTAGAATATACAACATTAATGAATACTGTCTGTCTGCTATGTGGCCTCTGTCATTGGCCTTCTTACATGAATGCACTGCAGGACAGATCACTTCACAATGAAACACTGTTAAAACTCATCGGTATGTTGAATCTACTATGAACTGAAGTCAATAGGTCCCCGAGAGACAGAAGAAGGTCATGTGACTAATTACAGTGCAGCTGAATGGTTTGTAATCAGTTCTAAGCACATACTGGACTGATTGGGCTAAATGGCTTCTATCAGGCTACGGCTATCACGTGAGGCGGGAGGCAGTGGCAGCTGCCAGTCTTGTTTCGCTACTGTAATAATGTCTCTTTTAGTGAAATACAACCACACACACAATAGCACTTTGGAAAAGTCTGTTGAAGAATTCTCAGCCCAGTTATTACTGTTCTCGCTTTCACTGTGTGACTTCATTAATACCAACGATTTTAGATTTTGAAAAAAAAGCAGTTTGACGTTAGAAGTTCCCATTTAAATGGGAATCGTTAAGTGCATGCAGGAAAGTAAAGAAAGAGAAGATATTATGTGAAGGCCCTGAGAGCAAGACACACACACACACACACACACACACCACACACACACACACACACACACACACACACACACACACACACACACACACACACACACACACACACACACACACACACACACACACACACACACACACACACACACACACACACCACACACCACACACACACACACACACACACACACACACCACACACACACACACACACACACACACACACACACACCACACACACACACCACACACACACACACACACACACACCACACACCACACACACACACACACACACACACACACACACACACACACACACACACACACACACACACACACACACACACACACACACACACCACACACACACACACACACACACACCACACACACACACCACACACCACACACACACACACACACACACCACACACCACACACACACACACACACACACACACACACACACACACACACACACACACACACACACACACACACACACACACACACACACCACACACACACACACACACCACACACACACACACACACACACACACACACACACACACACCACACACACACACACACACACACACACACACACACACACACCACACACACACACACACACCACACACCACACACACACACACACCACACACACACACACACACACACACACACACACACACACCACACACACACACACACACACACACACACACACACACACACACACACACACACACACACACACACACACACACACGTCCTACCTTGCTGCCAGGCTGGGGTTGTTCAGCCTCTTGTAGACTACAGCCTGCCATAGATGGTTCTGGAAGCTGACTGGGTTCAGCGTGATGCTCCTGATTCACCACATAGACACAACATTTTATACTTTGACAACAATACTTTATGTTCTTTATGTAGGTCTGCGCAATGAACACAAAACTTGACCCAGTTGTTATTTACATCAAAGTTAGAGAAGACTTAATGGTGTCTGAGGAAACATCAGGATTTATCCATTTATCTACAAACACCAAACCTTTATGCAGGAATTATTGAGTTAGTGTCATATTCTCTTTCAACTAACTGCATGTTTGCAGTTTCATCTGTTGGCAACCACAGCAACAACCCAAACACAGTGACCAGTTTAAGGGGACAGAAGTCAGTCACAGGAAACACATTGTTGGCGTATCAGTCACGGAGGTTAGTGGTAACCAGGCGAGTAAAATCAGTGAGCTGGGAGCTGTGAGGGGGTTGTTGCACCCAACTACTGTAGATTCAACACACAAAACATGTCCCAGTAGAACAAGAACTGAACCACTGAAAACTAAATGATAACAGGTCTAAGCTAAGTATGTTAGCATGCTAACATTAGCCAAGTAGCACTGAATGCATATAATGACTGAGGATGATGGGAATGCTTTTCATTTTTGCTGGTATTACCTCATAAAGCAAGTTAATTATAACTGTGCTGCTTAAGAAAAGGTCAAAGATTCACTGAATTCCTTGCAAGTGATTCTTAGAGGAACATATATGTGAATATGGTTTATACGTTTATCCAACTGCTGTCAAGACTTCTACTCACAACCGTATGGTGGTGCACGACAAAATGTAAGGATCATCAAAGTGATTCATAGAAATCAGCCAGGAACCACAACAATGTCCTAAAATGCACCAAATGTATGTATGCAGACCACTGACCAACCTACAGTGACTAAATTAATACATGTTTTTGGAAATGTTAGAAAATATTTTAGAACTCAATATCAAAAAGTAATTTATACTCGCAAACAGTTTTATTGTAGAGTTGTTTTTCATGATGCAGTGAGAACTGTGAGAACTCCTATCAGAGGTTGTGGCTCTCCTAACCTAGTCCAATCAGTTGAATTAGCCACCGGTGGTTCTGTAATAATGAACTCAAAGCACCTGAACGCCACCACAAAGGATCTGAATATGTTTTTAAATGACTACTTTTAGGTTTTAGATTTTTAATTCATTGGAAAAAACTCACGAGCTCATGGGTCACAGTGGCACAAATAACTCGAGGAGCTATTTCACCAACCTGTTCAGCGACTCCTGCTGAGGCTTAATAAGACAGGCTGTATGTGATTAGGACTGTATCGGAGGACGCATGTCACCATGGTTACATGGAAGTTACTGTGGGGACTGAAGAACAGTGGACTGGAGTTTCTGCTGTTGTTCTGCTAACATGCTGCTAACGCGTGTAGACACAGTTTCAGACCGCACGGCTGTTCCCATGGTAACCTCAGTTCTTGCTAATAATCAGGACTGACAGTTTACTCATAAGATGGCAGAAATACAATCATACTTGGTAACACATCTGTTCTTAGGTGTCAATATGATGCTCTGTCTTCACTGTAAGGTTTCTCTCAAACCTTCAGTCTGTTGTGATGTGAGATGTAACGGGACCCAAACGCAGGCACACAGACTCAAAACACAGTCTTTATTGAAACACAGGTGGTACCTACAGTCTATTTTGTCCCGAGTCGGGGGGGCAACTCAACCGACTCGCACCGGGGAGGCGAAACTGGCAGGACAGCGGACAGGTGGACGGAAGAACATTCCAGAAGAACAAGTCCAGAGACGAGTCCATTATCTGAGGCTAATAAAAGGTCGTTAGTAACTTTCACCAGAGCTGTTTCTGTGCTATGATGAACTCTAAAGACTGACTGAACATCTTCAAACAGATCATTCCTTTGGAAATAATCACAAAGTTGATTTGCAACAACTTTTTCAAGGACTTTAGAAATAAACGTCAGGTTTGTTGCATGGTAACAGTGACAACACACACACACAAGCCTGCACACACGCTCAAGACAAGACTCAATGCACTTTTTTGACAGAGTGATAATATGGAGTGGATGACCACCCCACTGGCTGTAGGACAGACAATCACTGGTCCCTTATTGGTTATTTCCAATTCAACTTCCCACAATATCTTTACCATTATATCTGATCAAAAAACGTGACCTAAACCACTTAGGAGCTAGTTTTGTACTGAAAAGGCAGTTTTTCTAAACACATACTATGAGTTGCAGAACAGAACAAAACCTGTAATAATATAAAATGCAAATAATATTGTATGTGGTTATGTGTAAATGCATACATATAGCAAAAAAAAAAAAAAAAAAAGATCTGTGGATGGGCAATTCGTCTTTAAGATAAAGTGTTGACATTAAATCCTTTCAACATGTTGTCATCATCAGATATATGATCTCATATTCATACGGAGCAGCAACAATGAGCAAAACCTGCAAATATTGATAAAAAAAGAATAACTTAAAATAACAGTATGGATCACTGAACCGAAACAGGAATGTCTTCTTAAACGACTTCATTCAGTGACCCTGTTTACTGAACTATTTTCTTTTATTTCACTGTAAATTTAATGCGTAAGTAATTTTTATAATTTCCTGTTATGTGTCGTATCGTTAAACACTTTGTTTTTCTGTTTAGAATCTCTTGCATTTCATGAAGGCAACATGACATAACAAGGCTCTCAACATGCTTTCATAAGCAGAAACATAAAAAGACCATAAAAAACCCATTAAAAAGGGAGAGAAATAACATCTGAAAATCTGAATCTAAAATTGTTTATGTAATTTATAAAAGTATTTAAGTAGGAACATGTATTTGAATAATTAGGTGAAAGAAGAATGGTGGAGAATGGATTACATCATACATCCTGTCGTTGCTACATTTCCAGGTACAACACTGCTTTCAGTTTCACATTTTTCACATCATTTCTTCGGAAATTCTTCCTTTTAAAATACTTACTTATAGACTGTACACCACACTGTATGTTTTGGACGTTTTCCTGAACAGGGAAATATATCAAATTCACAGAATAATGCAGAACATCTTTCAGTTGTTTTGTGAGGAGCTAATACTCAAACATACCAAGTTTTCAGTGTTAGTGCAGAACGCAGGAGGCAGTTAGAGGAGTTAGAATAACCAGTTTCCACAGATGCCAAACATAGCACTGCTGCACCATGCAAACTGGCAGAGTGAAGAGGAAATGAGATGACAAAATCAGAAGAAGACAAGAGAGGAGCCTGACAAAAAGAAGCAACAACAATGGAAACATGATGTCATGCAGAACAACCTGCAGACATCAGACAGACAGAAGAAACCAGGCCGAGGACGCTGCAAAGAAAGGAAACAACGGAGAAGGAGGCAGCTGCTACAAAACACTGTTATCCCTAACAACCACACTTCAAACATGGGCAGTACTCCGCTGCCAGTGCCAATATCTTTCCTGTCACTGGGTTCCTCCACCTCTTTGCTCCTATCAGAAGACAAAGTAATGAATAGCACCGCTCCAGTCTGAGGGGAATGCTAAAAGGGGGAAGAAACATAGGAAGAAAGCATCCAACGAATACTCAGAGATCACTATGCATTTCATATAACACGTTTGTACATCTACATTAATCATTAAAACACTGCCATCTGTCCTGTCCCAGAGAAATCTGCCATCCGATGAAAACACAGGTTTGAACTGCACGTCTGTACAGCTGTCAATGTAGTTTGATCCGTTCCAGATATCCTGTAATACTGTAGGGTCTATTTGCATTGCCAAAAGGAAGCTTTCATTTTATTCAATTATAAAAATATCAAGGTGTCAAAATGATTTACGCAGATTAATGGTGCTATATGATGCCCTCTGATGCCGCATGTCAGCCACGTCACCGAACATCCAGCTGCCTGTGAACACGATGGAAGCAGATAACATAGAGCAGCTGCATTAGCATTAGCATTAGCAGCCAGTCCGGATAACCACACTCAAACTGAATACACTGCCGTGGACAGACCGATTGCAGTGGACGAGGACAGAGGGTTAATGGAGGCTTTAGAACATCGTGGAGAAATACAAACGTGTCCAACATCCAACAGCTTGACAACAGGTTTCCATTGAACAGGGGCGGCTGATATGAAGCTATTGATCAGCTAATCTTCTTCTTGGATTCCAGGCCTCCAGCAGAGGACTAATCAGTTTACTGCCCTTTCACCCAGACATGTTGTCCAACAGGTGGACGGTTTCTTGCAGCTTGTGCTGCTGCATCTCAGGCTACGTTGACTATAATCAAACATTCAGTTAAAAAGGACAGTTAAAAACAACCAAAGTGAAACTGCATGGTGATCAATGTGTATTTACTCCGTGTTAGCCACTGTACCTGTATCCTCGTATTTTAATCTTTAATCTTGTTTTTGCTGGACTTTGCATTCCTTGGCATACATTTCTAGTGCCTGGGCTTTCTGTGAGCCATGTTCATGGTTAGTTCTTTTGTTTTCCCTCATCATTATGTATTTGATTCATATATTTGGGTCCTTTGTCCTGTAAATCTTGACACACGTTTTTGTGAAATCTGGAAAAGGCCAAAGGAGACCTACAACAATGAAGCAATGAGGTGTTTTGAGTGACATTCATTCTGTTTGAGACAGAAAAACATCCATTAGTTCAGGAGGGGGGATATGTAGACTGTAAATTCGAGTTAAACTATGATGTTTTGAGGCGTCTGTGGGGAAACATTCAGTGCAAACGACCTGAACCTCGCAGCGATGGCAACCGCCTTCTCCAACATGACAAAGTGCCTACTCACAGCATGTTGACAACCAGGACGTTTCTCGCCCACAAAAGCAACTTTCTGAACTTTCTGATCCGCCCTCATACCATCCTTACAGGGAAACATTAAGGTGGTGGCATCATGTGATGTTGGTGCTTCTCAGTAGCAGGCACAGGGAGACTACACACAATTGAATAATTGAATAAACACTAAAGACATCGTCAAGCTGCTGGTGTTCAATATAACAATTCAAAACATATGCACCTGTACACAGGAGAAACTCTTTGTTGGACACTGTAGGTAGTTGCAGCAGTGGTAGAGTGTCGGCCGGTTTCAGTGCATGCTGATTGGTTAAAATCAACCCAAGGTCTACGCCCGGTAAGATGGAGGGACTTATCTCCTATGGAGGGTGGACAGAGCCAGATATTCACGGGATGAAATTAGGTTCTGGTTCACACCAGGCTAGTAGTTTTGGCAGAATGGTAGTATTTGATGCCCTATATTTGTGAATAAGCTAGTTTGACAGGACCTGCCAGGAAGAATGGGATACAATGCCCAAATCTAGGGCCGCAAAGCCTGCAGGCTTACCCAATAACAGCCAGAGCTCTGTCGGCGGACAAAGAACCACTACAGAATAGAGTTAAGGGTCTGACAGATCTCCCTTGTTGATGTTAAATTCATTTGAATAAAATTCTATAAACTTTTTCTATTTGTAATTATCCTGAGTTGTTAAGTGTGGATTGATGGACAAAATGTCTGTTTATTTACCTAAAATTAAAACTTAATAAATTACAATGGGTGAGTTCCTTCATTACCATGAAAGCGAGTGTGTGCGCACACACATGCACGCACGCACGCACCCACGCACCCACGCACACACACACACACACACACACACACACACACACACACACACACACACACACACACACACACACACACACACACACACACACACAGTAATGGGGTGATGCACATGTATCTTTAATAGTTTTTGGAAAACAAATGACATCAGTGGCTCAGAGGAACATACACTTTCATATAAGGATCATTTCACTGATAATCTTAAAAGAGTTGTTGATAATATGGAAAATAAGAATTCTTTCTGACAGACAATGTGTTGTATGCAATAATTACAGCTGTTGTATTTATTAAGAATTTGTTTTCCAGATTATTGAAGATTTTAAATAATCAAAATATTAAGGTCCTGTAGCAAGTCTGAGCTACCGTGGGGGTTCCTTGGAGACAGAAGACGACACGCTGAGCCACAAAGTTCGGTTTATGGTTTTGTTTTATTGTTCAATCCACACTGCGGCACACACTCTGCTGAGCACGGTGTCGGCGCTCTCCTGCCCTGCCTCTGAGCGTCCGTTCCCAGGCTGCTTCCTCCCTCTCTCCTCACCAGGTCCTGCTTACTTATATAAGGAGAGAAACCAATTCCCCCGATTCAGTTCAGCTGTGCCAATTATCCTCCTCTCGGCACCGTTCCCTGAACCACTCCATCACTCTCTCCCCCCTGCAGCTGAGCTGACCACGCCCCGCCAACACAGGTCCTTACAGGTATAAATGTTGGTTTGATATATGCAGCTGCTTTCTGAATGTTGGTGGTGACATTTTAGTGTCATTCTCTTCTGTAAATGCTATTCAGTGCAGGTCCTGGTGATGTCTCCATATCTTTGGCTCAATCAGTTATCCTGATGAAAGATACATTTTTTTTAGCAACTCAGCTCAAAGTTTTCTCTATTTTTCTCTGCCATGAATTACATTAATAGCTGTGTGAGAATCAAGGTAACTAGAAATAAAGACCTGATTCTCTATTTTTGATTCCTTCAATGCTGCTCCAGCCTTGGTTTGTGGTGTTGGCCAGACTGGGTAAGGCTCTGAAGCATCCAAGAGAAAATCTTATTTAGATGTGTTTTTTGTTGTTGTTTTTTTTGCACGTTCAGTTACAGTGTTATGTTGTTAATTAACATGCACAGCTGTTCACCCTCCCATAAGTTCCAACTGGACAGTACTGTTTGGTAATGATGTTTTGTTCACCAAGTAAATACCAGGCATTTCACTCGTATTGGCCAAATCACCAGCTGTTGCTTCCTTCTCTGTCAAGTAAGTTTGATTTATTTCCCACTGACCAATCACATTATTCTATTTATTTCTAAACATAATACGTATTTCTGTAAAAACATTTTATTAAAGGATATTTATTATCATGATAGGAACTCACTTTAAATGCCACACCATAGAAAGCATTGGTAATTCAATTATCAGTGGCTGAGATGTTATTACAGTCAGTGCTAGATAACTGATTAGTTTCAGCTGTACTGACTTTGCTCTGAATGCTGGCCATATGGTGACATCACTTCTAGTTCATATACATAGTGAGCAAATATTTTGAGTACATATTTGGAGTTTTGTGTAGTTGGAAAGTCATTACAGTCGAATACTTTTAGTCCTGGAGCTCTCAAGGAAAGGGCTGACTCCCTTCCCAGTTTAATGAGTACTTAATAAAGAAGTGCTGAGAGATATATACCCACAGGCATGCTGCTTATCTTAATACGTCCCAATAAGTAATGTCAGAGCAGGCAAATCTAACAACTAATGGAATAGACCTGAACACCACAGAATAATTACATGAATTAACTAGAAACAAAGAACTGTAGAAGATACAGAAGAACATAATTATGAACTGAATTCAGATAAGAGAGCTAAAAAAACAGCCCAATAACAACTCAAAATATTATTTTGAGAATGTGAGTTCACTGTAGTTTAATGGTGTCCTAATCATTCCTAATGATCTAACCGATTCCTTTGGTATCATTAATGAATGAATGCCTATAATTAGAATACCATGTTTCACTATAAGGGTGGCAGTTTCCAGGTAATACAGTAAGCAGGGCCTCGTGTCTGACAGTTCAAAAAGTGAGTTTTCTCATGCTCCTGAAGTCCTTAACATGCAGGTGGGTAAACTCTAACTGGACTGTCAAGGTGAGACTCAGTCCACCTCCCTTTCCTCGACTCAGTCCACGTCCCTCTCCTCAGGGTGGGACTCAGTCCACCTCCCTCTCCTCTCCTCAGGGCGGGACTCAGTCCACCTCCCTTTCCTCGACTCAGTCCACCTCCCTCTCCTCTCCTCAGGGCGGGACTCAGTCCACCTCCCTTTCCTCGACTCAGTCCACGTCCCTCTCTTCTCCTCAGGGTGGGACTCAGTTCACCTTCCTCTGAAGGACAGGGAACACTCATTTCACCTTGACAGACAAAACAACCAGTTTACCATGTTTCTGCCTATGAATATCACCAACCATTGACCCAATGACTCATGTGAACCTAACGATTTACATCATCGCTGAGTAGGTTTGCAACAGTTCACACCCCAACTATTGTGACCCGAATCGGTCCCAGGATGGCTGGTCGGTGTTCACATGTGACTTCACAACTTAACGACCCCACAACAGGTTCAAACTTCCTTCCAGTCAGTGAGAATCGAAGACGCCTATCGGATGAGAGGTGAAACGTCCTCAAGAAACTCAAACAAGTCCAATTACCTTCGAATGACACTTGGATTAAACATGAACTGAAAGACTGAGAGTCTTCACAGACAAAAAAACAAAGACTAATTCCTTTTATTTGTTCATGTTTAAAGCCAATTCTGATAGAACAAGAGAGTTGAACCCATGACAGTAGACAATGTGTCAAACATAGATGTTGCTGCAAAGAAGCTGCCAAGTCTAAAATATGTATTTCTTGACGCACATCTTCTACAAAACACCTTTTGGATATAAAATGTCATCACTTCTGTTCTTGGACCGTTACTATTCACTATCTACATGCTGCCTCTCAGTCATATAATAATAAAAAACACAATATCAATTACCACTTCTATGCCGATGATACACAACTATATTTCTTCTTTGACACCAACCACACAAACCAACTAAGCAACCTCCACATGTGCATTGCAGAAATAAAAAACTGGGTGGCGTCAAACTTTCTACAGCTAAATTCAGAGAAATCAGAAATGATCATCATAGGTGGTTCCTCCCATTTCAGTTCCCTCTCAGCTAACATTACTTCCTCCTGCAGAAACCTCAGTGTGATCTTTGACAACCATCTCAACTTCGACCAGGACATCAACTCTGTTGTCCAATCAGACTTTTTTCAACTCAGGAAAATCTCAAATATCAGGTCATTTCTATCCCCCAATAACCCAGAAACAGTAATCCATGCTTTCATCTCACCCCGTTTAGATTACTGCACTGCACTGTACTCTTACCTCACACAATTTAACACAAATAAACTTCAACTCATTCAAAATGCAGCAGCCAGACTCAGAACCAGGTCCAACAGGAGAGAGCACATTACCTTTTTTTAAAAAAAACACTTCATTGGCTCCCTGTCCATTTTAGAATAGATTTTAACATTTTAATAATCACTTATAAGGCTGGCATGGGGCTGGTGACTGAATATATAGCGACCCTCCTGTCCCCCTACGAGCCTACAAGCAACCTGAGATCTTCTGGTAGGTCGTTCCTGACCGAACCCTGAACTAAACACAAAACTAAAGGTTCTGTTCGGGCCCCTCAGCTATGGAACGACCTGCCAGAGGTGATCAGGGACGCTAACACAGTTTTCTTTTCAGTCACTCTTAAAAACTCATTATTTTAGACTTGCCTGTTGTTGACTGCATTTTATTTTATTGATTGACCTACTGTTTTTATTTTTATTTTTTTGGTCTGTTTTATTTCTGTTGGTTTTTATCATTCTATTTTATGAAACAGTTTTCATATTGTGTTTTAAATGTAAAGCGCTTTGTAATGTGCTTTTGAAAAGTGCTATAGAAATAAAGTTATTATTATTATTGCTATTATTGTCACTTCGTCATTTTGACCTTTGACCAATACATTCTTATCAGTTCATCCTTGAGTTCAAGAAGATGTTGGTGCCAACTGTGAATAAAATCCGAAAATGTCACTTTCCTGAGAATGGGGCAGATGTAGAACCTGAAGAAATACTTCCAGCCTTGTTGGACATTAACAAACTGAACCTTTGATACATGCCAGGCTCTTCAAAGATCAGTGACCGATTGGAGAAGTAAGAAGTTCCTGAACAGAAATCTTTCATTCCATTTCCATGAACTAATGAAAGTTGGCCTCGTTCAAAGACAGGTCATTATTCTAATATTTTCAACATGCTCTAAAGCAGCTGTGGCAATCAATAGTCATGTCATGCTAGTGGCAGAAAAAAGAATACCATCCTCACACTTCCCCATCGTGATGATTTGGCAGATTTTCCTCAGAAGTTTTAGGATATTTTATAAATCTCAGTGCTTATGGACCTCAGTGTGAACACAGCTGCCTGATTCTCACTCCCATCGGTAGCTAGAAATGTAGCTGTAGAAGCTGTAGAAACATCCATTACATCCGTCAGCTCCTTCACCACCAAACTGATCTCTGAAAAGAACTGTCAAACAGTCCACCAATGACAGAGCAGTTCTCATTACAGATAATTATTACACATGGCTCTAGCTATCTATGGCTAATTCATCACGTGTACCATCATCACTGATGAAATTACACTATTTTTCCAGAGTCATTGAAAATTATGAGTTTATCTCAATTCAATCTGAATGCCTTTTAATATGATTTAAGGCACGTGTAGGCTGCAATTTGTATTCAGACTGAACTAATTAAATAAATCACCACTGATCACCAAACTACCTCTGTCACATTTACAACAGTTTCTAACACATACAATTCTACTGAAAATGTTTCAATACGTATGTTTTCACTACAGGCAGTTGATGTATTAGTAGTATTACAGTATGCTGTACCTTACTGCAGAATGATAAAGAACTGTGGTTTGAGTGGACTGAATGGTGGTTGTGGTTTCTTTGGGTCAAACCGAGTCCTCAGCAGAAGTTTGCTCAGGGCCGCAGAGGTTGAGGTCAGCACCGCTGGAAGCAGACTGAACACCGTCTGTCTCCCATTCTGATCATAACTAATGAGGCAGAGGTACAATAATACAAACTGGTCCTGAAGGGAATAAAGTGAGGGTCATCTGAGGGAAACCTGACTCTTATCCATTCGTGGATCCAAGTGTCAGTACGAACAGGACTTGAACTACTTTTAAAATCTTTGCCCATGACACCCTGCATCCCACCAGCCTGGTACTCGCTTCTCAGCTTTCGATTGGTGCTGAAGGGCTGGGGGAGGGGGTGGCAGCATTCAATATTGTTTGGATAAAATATATTTCCTATGGGGCAGATTGAGACAGTATTGGATTGCAGCACAGAGGCAAACACGTGGAACATTATGGAAATATGATCCAGCAATAATACTGTTCCTTCATCAAAAAGCCTTTTAGCTATTATTATAAATCCACAACAATCAGCTGCACTCTAACAGGCATGGAGCTCCTCTGAGCTGCTGGAGCTTCAATTCCTCTCCTCAACGACACCGTGGCAGTTGTCAGCATTTTAAAATTGAACTCTTTATTTTCACTTCTTACACAATGCATATTTTCCACCAGGACACAAGCTGGACCTGAAGATTTGTTCTTATTTAGGTCATGTGTGCTGACTCCTGTTCACAAGGTCGCCATGTGAAGCCCTCCACAAATGTTTAGGTAAGCACATGAAAAATGATCAAATATTATCTAGCATTCTCTAATATCATTCTCACTTTTAATTACTAACCCTGAATAACTAAGTGTGTTCAAGGGATATTTATTTTGTTTAACACAGGGAACAACACATTTACTTGGGATAATGAAGGGTTCAAGAATGTCATCTTTTTAGCATTGAAGTAGCATGAAGTCCAAATGTTGTTTTCAGAAAACAGCACCAGTTTAAAAGGTGTGGTTAGAGGTGAGTCACTGCCATTTTGTTTGGCTGGCTGGGTTTTATTGTTGTTAAAATTTGATTTAAAGTGTTGTATGGTCCCATAGTGCCCTGGTCTAATCTCATGAATAGATTGAAAGATTAGTTTAGCAGAAAAACTGAGTACATTCATACATTAATTACATCTTTGAATTAATAACCTTAGAACATTAAGAGCCAATGATTAAAACCTGATTAAAACGGTGTGGTCTCATCATGCCGAGATCTAAAGAGCTCTTTAAGGCCTTCAGCCTTGTAGATGTTTATGAGTCTGACAAGAGGATTAAAAAGAAAATTATTTGAAATAAATCATTCTGCTATCAGGATATATATCATTTAGTGATGCAGATTTCAAAAGTCTGCCAATTTCTCCAGGACTGGTCATCCAAACAAAATCAGCCCTGAAACTCACCGTTTAATTCAAAAGAACACTGAAATTCATTACAGGTAACTCTTCAAACTGTTAGCATCAAAGTGCAAGTGTTTACAATCAAAAGAGATTTGACTGGCACTGAAGGCATGTCGGGACAAGCTTTTCGCCAACAAAAAGAATCATGGTAAAAAAAACATTGTGGGTCGTACAGTTCAGGATATTTCTCGGCCTCGACAACCCGTGTTTCCTTGTCCCCTGTGAAAGAAGTGAAGAAGTGGAGCTGCCACAGGAGCAGAGAAGAAGAACTGCAAGAGAGACGCAAAATACAAAAACGCCTCTTCTCTTAGAAAAAAAAACGTTTTCCAAGCACGGAGACAGAACAGTGGCGTGAATTGTCACGGGGCACCACATCCATGCATGTGTGGGGGTGGCGAATGGAAAGGAAAGCTGTTTGGCCGTGTGACGCCTATGTGTTTTGGCCTTTAGCCTTCTGGATTTGTTTCTCACTCTTTCTTTTTTTGTAATTTAGCTCTCACATTAGTGCCACTGTATTGATGAATATACCGCCAGAGCCCCACTGATGCTCCTCCTAAACTCCACAATGAGGAACAGTCCGCTGTATGTTGAGGAGCTGAAGCTGCTGCATGAGCACAAACGTTTGATTCTGTATTTTCTCGTATGGATACACAGCCACTTGTGTCATCCATGAGGTAACAACTTGAAAACCACTTGAGAGATGACTATAGTAGAGAATACAAAGATGAAAATAAATCTCACAACAAATAGCTTTGTTCAGACAAATGCAACCAGCCGAGCATCGAGAAACACATCCTGTGTGTGATCTGCCGTGACAGCTGTGATGCACACAGTAGAAGTGTATTCAGTGCAGTGATGGTCTCTGACGACAAGGTGTTCTTTTCTGTGAGAAATACAGTGCATCCGGAAAGTATTCACAGCGCTTCACTTTTTACACATTTTGTTATATTACAGCCTTATTCCAAAATTGATTAAATTCATTTTTCCCTCAAAATTCTACACACAATACCCCATAATGACAACGTGAAATACATTTTTTTTGAAATTTTAGCAAATCTATTAAAAATCAAAAACAAAAAAATTCACATGTACATAAGTATTCACAGCCTTTGCCATTACACTCAAAATTGAGCTCAGGTGCTTCCTGTTTCCACTGATCATTCTTGAGATGTTTCTACAACTTGATTGGAGTCCACCTGGTAAATTCAGTTGATTGGACGTGATTTGGAAAGACACACACCGTCTACATAAGGTCCAACAGTTGACATGTCAGAGCACAAACCAAGACATGAAGTCCAAAGAATTATCTGTAGACCTCCGAGACAGGATTGTATGGAGGTACAGATCTGGGGAAGGGTACAGAAACATTTCTACAGCATTGAAGGTCCCAATGAGCACAATGGCCTCCATCATCTGTAAATGGAAGAAGTTTGAACCACCAGGACTCTTCCAAGAGTCGGCCGCCTGGTTGAGCGATCGGGGGAGAAGGGCCTTAGTCAGGGAGGTGACCAAGAACCTGATGGTCACTCTGACAGAGCTCCAACGTTGCTCTGTGAAGAGAGGAGAACCTTCCAGAAGGACAACCATCTCTGCAGCACTCCACCAAGCAGGCCTGTATGGTAGAGTGGCCAGACGGAAGACACTCCTCAGTAAAAGGCTCATGACAACCCACCTGGAGTTTACCAAAAGGCACCTGAAGGACTGTCAGACCAGGAGAAACTAAATTCTCTGGTCTGATGAAACAAAGATTGAACTCTTTGGCCTGAATGCCAAGCGTCATGTTTGGAGGAAACCAGGCAGCGCTCATCACCTGGCCAATACCATCTCTACAGTGAAGCATGGTGGTGGCAGCATCATGCTGTGGGGATGTTTTTCAGCAGCAGGAACTGGGAGACTAGTCAGGATGGAGGGAAAGATGAATGCAGCAATGTACAGAGACATCCTTGATGAAAACCTTCTCCAGAGCGCTCTGGACCTCAGACTGGGGAGAATGTTCATCTTCCAACAGGACAACGACTCGAAGCACACAGCCAAGATAACAAAGGAATGTCTTCGGGACAACTCTGTGAATGTCTTTGAGAGGCCCAGGCAGAGCCCAGACTTGAACCCGATTGAACATCTCTGGAGAGATCTGAAGATGTCTGAGCACCGACGCTCCCCATCCAACCTGATGGAGCTTCAGAGGTCCTGCAAAGAAGAACGGGAGAAACTGCCCAAGAATAGGAGCCAAGCTTATAGCATCATACTCAAAAAGACTTGAGGCTGTAATTTCTGCCAAAGGTGCTTCAACAAAGTATTGAGCAAAGGCTGTGAATACTTATTTATGTATGTGTTATATTTTTGTTCTTTATTTTTAATAGATTTGAAAAAAAATTAAAACTATTTTCACTTTGTCATGATGGGATATTGTGTGTAGAATTTTGAGGAAAAAAATGAATTTAATCCATTTTGGAATAAGGCTGTAATATAAAATGTGTAAAAAGTGAAGCGCTGTGAATACTTTCTGGATGCACTGTAAGGGACACAGCTACATCCAGAAAGCTGTCATAAACCCTTTGTATGTAATCTATATATGTTTACCACTATAGAATATGTCACTGTTGTGTTTACAGTCCAAGAAAACATAAAATACAAAAATAAGATATGACAGTATGTGACTCTGTTACTGATCATTTTTTAACTCAAATTCAGGCTAACAGTTCTGGAGGTACTTGTCTTCATGAAGATGCTCATTTTATCTAACTTTTGGCATCCTACAAACATACTCAGTGATGTTTTTGACCACTTGTGGCAAAATGCAGCAGTTTTTAGGATGGGGCATAAAAAAAGGAGAAATATAATGTAATAATTAACTAGCATGTCCTCAAACCAAAAGAATAACAAGACCATAACCAAAAAAAGAACAGGTCTATTTGTATAATGACAGCATCCTTTAAGGGAGCACAATACTTAAACCAAGAATAACTCAATTGCCAAAGCTGGAGACCTTTGTTGTCATGGTAACAATAGAAATATGTGATTAACAATGTGAACTGGTCTCAGTTTGGTGGGTTAACTGTTAACGCTGTAATTCCTGGTGTTTATACATAACATTTCAATATTTCTAGAACAAAGGGGACAATAAAGGTCCTCCATTGTTCATATTAATTGAATTAAGTTACTGGAAGAATCATAACAGATAAACATAACAGCTGAAGAGGCAAATAGATATCCCCTCATTTTAAATCCACGGTAAGAAGAAGAGGACAACAACTGAGCAATTTAAAATGAATTTTCAGAGAACCAGATGCTCTGATCAAATCAATTCTTCACGCCAGCCAACGTGTGCAGGCTAAATTCTCTCACCTGTGTGCATGTTTGAGAGCCAGCTGGGGCTTCCTCATCTTCAGATAGCAGATCACCAGCCTAGCCAGGATGTAGCTGATCACGAGGTTGATGTCCTCAGGGTCCACACGCTGCATGTCCCTCAGCACACGGCCCTGAGAGTTCAGATGGAGCCGGGGAGAGAGCAGCAGTCAAGAGGTGCAACAGGTAGAAAGGAGAGTACTCTACCGTAGCAGGATGCTAGCTCAGAGGTCAGAGGTCATTGCCCTCCAGAGCAAGTGTATTAGTTAGTGCTTGGTAATACACTGGGATCCCGCAACTGTGTCTGCACTGGTGTCAGAGAAGAGGCGCGGGTTATATGCAAGCAGACTTATTAATGTACAGTTTTGGTTTGGTTTGTGTAAAATCTGCTCAGACGGCACGTTTCCTGGCAGACACACACGTGAAGCTCTTCAGATCCTGGTAAGCCTGTGGAGCTGTGTCCACCAGACAGTCTTTTCCTGAGGGTAACATATTTTTAAAAGGTTTGTCAAATGCCAGCAGCGTGTCGAACGGCTACGCCTTTTGTTATTGTTTTACAAAGCTCTAAACTTTGGTTTTTTTTTGTCAGTCTGGGTCACTGTCATTTTTTACCCATATGTTCAGTCACAGTGAAGCAGGGTCCCAACGTCATATCATCTTCCCCTCGTACACACCTGAAACAAAGGGACAGACGTTTCCCCAGACTGATAATCCTCATGATAATAATAATAATAATAATAATAATAATAATAATAATAATAATAATTATACTAATTCCTGATCATCTGTGTCTTTCCTTGAAATTAAACGTCCAACCTTCTGGAGCAACACTTCAAACTGTGTCCCGATGGTACTCACTGACATGTTTCCTCACATCTCATCAACCCACATGGACCCGCTGATACACAAACTATCAGTAAAATTAGGTTCCTTCTGCAAACCTTCAGTATCATAGCAACCAACGCTCCCCAGCTGAAAAACGCTGCGACTCAAAGCACTCCCAGCAGGATGGTCCTGAGCTCCATGAACTCTGTCGACACACTTGAAAGTAAATCTTTCACATTTTATAGGTACATGTTTTCTGCCAAGCCAGAAGGTTTTATTACAGTGAGTTTAGCTACTTGACGTTATGTCAAACGTATTTACAGTGAGGATTCAGGAATGGGACTCAACAAGAAAAGTTCCAAATATTTCATCAAATCAGAAGTCATCTCGAGGTAATCCAAAGAGCTGAGTCATGTTCAGTCCAGGATCCAAAGAAGCAAGCAGAGGAGCAGGAGGGACAGGTCCAAAAGGTAAAACACAACACTTACAAATCACTGAAGAGAACGCTGGAAAGACAACGACAGTTTATACACATGAGGGCGGGGACATGATTACACACAGATGGAAACTATCAGGGCAGGAAGTGACAACAACAGGAACGAGACACAAGGTGAGCTACCAAAATAAAACAGGAAACTAACAAGAAAAACATCAAATAGAGAAAGACGAGGACGGACGGGCACATGCAGCAGTGGTTTCTGTGCTTCAGTACTTTAAATGCTGTGAACCAACAAAGCATGTTAAAGAAATAATGATAAAACACCAGAGGCCCCATGAAACCATATTACGTAACAGGACATTATCATAGCGAAAGTATTATACCCAGTATTGTGATGAAATACATTGTGATATATTTTAATTTACTACCTTCCACTGGAACAATTATCTTCCAGAGGGAAACTTCATCAACATGTGTTTTATCTAATAAAATAATAAATTGGATCAAATACATCTAATAAAACTAGGACCGTCAAGGAGATAGATTGACCAACAGTGTACGCTGTCATTCATATGAATACTGTATGAAAGTATGACCACCTCACATCCCCTTTAAATGATGCGTCGTGGATATGAACTCCGAGCCTCACTCGTGGTCATGTGACGGTCATTCCTGAAGCTCCCTCTTTGAGGAAAACAAAAGTTTTATGTCGGGGACTTAGTTCAGCTGATAGAAACAGATAGAAGTAAAAGGTGAGAATAAAGAGATGACTGATACAGCAACAGGCCTTCCTTTACTCCATTAATGAGGCAGAAACAATGTGTGAGTTTCAGCTTCTGTTGATGGAGCTGAATGAGAACAAAAGACAGGATTTTAAAAGACACTGTTTTAACTGCTTATGCAAACTTCTTTTCCAGGCATGTTAAAGGAGGCTGCTGCTACCTGTGGCGCCTCAGCCTTTTGTATGAAGCCTTAAAGCTGAATAATGAGCATCAGGATGAATTAAAGACAGATTAGCTGCAGGTAATTGTTTCAGTCTCAAGGTTTGATTCATACTAAATTACAAAGTGAGACTACGTGTTGTAAATTTACTGAATAGTGACTTCTACAGTACATGCACGAATGATTCCAGAACACTTGTCACTTATCATTACAGACATGTTTTAATTTGTCCTCCTGATGTAATAGACTTGTGACAGCTGTGTGTTCTTTCTGTTTGATCAGGAATGCTTTATGAGATGATGTGTCTGAACTTCATATGAACAAGCTCTCTAGATTACACTTTACATCATTTGGTGGGAGGGGTTCACACACCTGCGTCCATAGCGAGACACACAGACACACATACTCACACTGAGAGCAGAGGATAGCCCCGCCCCTCAGCTGGTGAAGTGTCACCATCATATAATTAGAGCCTAATCTGGGGTTTTACTATGTTCATACAGTACAGATGTGATCACAGATTGTTTCCCTGTATATTTTAGCGTTAAAAATAGGTGTCGGTTCTATTGTATAAATGAGAGATGTGTCTCAGTGGGCAGTGTGGCGGCTCGCTGTTAATCTGGAGGGCGAATTGAAAAGACTCCACGAAGCAACAGGTAATGCACACGCCATGCATGCAGCATGTTCCAGGCCTGAGACGTGTCAGCTGATGGGTGATTTGGTGACCAAACACAGCCTGTGGCAAAGTTGTCAGAAATATTTCAACTCATTTCTCAGTGTGATCGCTACTATGACCCTCGACTACCATTTAAACAATCAGAATACGATTCATGACACACAACATGATATGATATTTATGTGCCAAAAGTTAGGGCAGCAAAAGAAAAAAAGAAAATAATAAGCAGAAAGACACTCATGCATAATTTCAGAGTCTAGTTCATTCCAGTATGGGTCACTGCAAGTGGCTTGTTATTTTTATTATATTTTATATTTATTGTTATATAGGCTGCCACTCTTTAACTGTCTGAGTTATTACACACTTAGAGCTGGAGACAAACGACCAAACAGGTCCTGAGAGGATAAGACTAAACAAATCCACACCTGCCTGCTGGGTTGAGAGTGAACAGGTTTACATTTGCAGAGGCATACAGTACATGTTATACAGTGAAGGAAATAATTATTTGATCCCTTGCCGATTTTGTAAGTTTGCCCACTGACAAAGAAATGAACAGCCTATAATTATAATGGAGGTTTATTTTAACAGAGACAGAATATATAAAAAAAAAAAAAAAAAAAAAAATCCTGAAAATCACATCATATAAAAGTTATAAATTGATTTGCATTTGATTGTGTGGAAAAGTATTTGATCCCCTAGCAAAACATGACTCAGTACTTGGTGCAGAAAGCGTTGTTGGCAAGCTCAGAGGTCAGATGTTTCTGGTAGTTGGTCTCCAGGTTTGAACATCTCAGGAGGGATGTTGTTCACTCCTCTTTGCAGATCCTCCAAATCATTCAGGTTCCCAGGCTGTCGCTTGGCAACTGGAAGCTTCAGCTGCCTCCACAGATTTTCTATGGGATTCAGGTCTGGAGACCGGCTCGGCCTCTCCGTGACCTTCATGTGCTTCTTCTTGAGCCGCTCCTTTGTTGCCTTGGCCGTATGTTTTGGGTAATTGTGGTGCTGGAAGACCCGTCCACGACCCGTCTTCAGTGTCCCGGCTGAGGGAAGGAGGTTGTTGCCCAAGATGTCCCAGTACGCGGCCCTGACCATCCTCCCCTTGATGCGGTGAAGTCGTCCCCCGTGTAGTTTTGGGCTGATCCCTCACCTTCCTCATGACCATCGATACCCCACCAGGTCAGATCTCCGTGGAGCCCCGGACCGAGGAGATCCATGCTCATTTTGTGTTTCTTCCATTTCCCAATAATCTCACCAACAGTTGTTTCCGTCTCACCGAGCTCTCGTCCTTGACGTCCTTAGACAGCTCTTTGGTCTCCATGGTGGACAGGTTGGAATCTGATGGATTGATTCTGTGGACAGGCGTCTTTTATACAGGTAACGAGTTGAGACGGGCGTCTTTTATACAGGTAACGAGTTGAGACGGGCGTCTTTTATGCAGGTAACGAGTTGAGTAGTGATGGTGAGATGAAGCCTCATGAGGCATCGAACCACTTCAGCCAATTGGTTCCAGAAACGGTTCATTACTCGAAGCTTCGTGTGCACACGAAACCACCTACTGGCCAAGTGTATAATCACAGGCAGCTGTATCTGAACCACATGTGATGCATTGAATGTTTGTGTCTGTTATGGCTGTTGGGAATGACTGAATTACAAAAATGTATGACCAAATAATTTCTGTACATAAATTATCACATATGTGCATAATAAAATATTTTTTGAATGTATTCTGTGTGTGTAAATTTTCCCAAAATGGTCGTATCATATGATATGGCATGTTGTGTAATAATGTTTTTCTGTCACTTTAGGAAAATGGCATGAGCTTAAGCAGGCAGAGGACAGTGAAAGTGTTTGTGGAACCAGGAAGAGGGGACTGAATATGCTTGTGTAACTTGGACAATGATGTACAGGACAGGGGACATTTTATTCATTTTTATTCAGAAATAACAGTTTCTCAACAGTTTTTGGTTTTGTGGATGTCCACATGTCAGAAGTAAGGCTGACAGCAGCCACCTTTTCCACTTTAGCCTTCTCCTTCTCCTTAGCTGACTCATACTTGGCCTCCACCATGGCCTTCAGAGCCTCAAGGAAAAAATATATAGTGCTGAACTGTGAGACACAATAAAGTACTCATCTGTTTCATGCATGCACCCATACATACCTGCCTTGTAGGGAGGACATAATTAGGATCCAGTTTGGACACAAATGCCCTGAATCCAACATCATCCACAATACTGAAGGGCTGTGTGTCCTTCACTACCATGGAGACGAGGGCTTCATCCAGCTCTTGTTTTCTGGTGGCTGGTTAAAAGAGAATAAATACAGTGTCTGTTACCTGTCTTTATTTGCACAATAAACAAAAGTGAAGAGGGAAAAACTGTGATGGTGCATTTGTAATATTGTAATGACTTACCTTGGCTGGGTGAAGCTCCAGTTTCCTCCTTATTCTCATGCAAGGCACGGTAACGCCTCAGCATGGATGAGGTGTTGTTATTGTACCCCAACTCACCTTTGAATAAAATAAGAAACTGTGAAAAATACAGTTCTTGATAAGCAAACCTAATGTGTCTGAAATAGAGTTAGATTTAGCTTATTAGGAGTTATCAAATCAAAGTGTTCCCACACAGGGGAAATCCTCCTCTTCCTATCTGGCTCCATCTTATCACCTCCTTCTCTCCTCACTCTCCTAAATCTCCAAACTATCTCTCTCTCTCTAAACTCTCCAAACTATATAAACGCTATCCAAACTATCTCTCTCTTTCTCTCTCCTAAATCTCCAAACTATCTCTCTCTCTAACTTATCCAAACTATCCAAACTCTCAACTGACCTCAACTCTCCACCAACAACCCACATTTTGAATGGAGCCTGAGGGGTTTATATTGCCGTCAAACCTCCCGGCAAAATCTGAACCACTTCCCGAAGCAGTCACGTGGTACAGCCGGGCAGCGAGGCTTCGGATGTCATCGTTTTTGGCTCCTCCCCTAAATGAAGCAAGCCTGGACACGCGCTTCGAGGAAACGCCCCCTCCGCTACTCGACACGCGCTTCGAAGCGTCGGCACACCTGGTAACATCACTAGAGTTGAGATCCGGTGTACTTTCTTAAGGCGAGAGGACACATCTAACCGGTCTGTGGGAGCCAGAATTCTGGCTGGTTGCTAGGGGATGAAATACTTATTTTATACAATCAAATGTAAATTAGTTTATAACTTTTATATGATGTGATTTTCTGGATTGTTTTTTTGATATTCTGTCTCACTGTTAAAATAAACCTCCGTTCATTTGCTGCTGTTCATTTTTTGTCAGTGGGCAAAGCTACAAAATCGGCAAGGGATCAAATAATTATTTCCTTCGCTGTATATTGAATATGTCTGACCATTTCTGGCATGTTACACCCCCTCCAGTTTGGGCCATAAGCCACATCCTCCTGGGTGCACTCGTATCGTGCAGCCGTATGTTCTGGTCTGTTGCAGCCTACGAGTATGGAGCATAAAGCAGCAGATAAGAAAAAAACACTCTCAGCGTGGGGTTAAAGGGGAAAAGGGAGCCGTGAACGGAGGGCAGCAAAAACTGAAATGTGATGCAGCTTTTGCTTCCCATAGCTTGAGGTGCAGGAATAAACCTTGATAGAAATAACAATAAATCGTGTGTGTGTATTCAGGATTTTAAAGCCATACCTGCATGGCACTGCAGAGGGAGCTCACAGCTGCTGTGTACGTCTTCATGCTGCAGTACAAGTCGGCCCCTTGCAACATTACAAGCAGCCCTCTGTCAACTAGAGGCAGAGAGCTCAGAGGAGATCCACGGCTCTGATTGCTTGATTCATGGGCCTGACTCCCTGCGAGGGAGGAAGAGGAAGCAGCAGTGTGTGTGGTGGTGGTGGTGAGGGGGTGGAGACGTGCTGAAAACAGGTTGCATCTCCGTCCCGAAGGCTAAACTCTTCTCTACAGTCAGAAGTCTCTTGGGAAAAATCTCCTGCATTTCTTTATTATTCATTTCATTCCTTCTTTCTCAGCTGAGGTCACTTTGCCATCTTAATATTTTAACCTCTCTTCCTTTTCTCTCAGTCGCAGGAGGAGTGGCCGCTGATGCTCGGCAGGACTTGGGTGTCTCTGGATCTGCTGCTCTCTTTTTGCATTTTGTCTTTTAAGTTTTCTTTCAGGTTAATTGTTGTGAACGGATTGCCAACTGAGCTGGAGGGAAATAAATCACATGATGTAACCCTTTAAACAAGAGATTACAGTTACACACCAGCAAACATGTCAGGTGGAAATGGATTGCCAGTCAGACTACATTTTGTAGTCGGCATAAATGTTCATACTGAACATATTGACGTGTGCATTTTGTTCAAATATCTGATCTAAATCAGTGTTATCGAACAACCGGTGTAGAAGTGTAATAATCCAGTCAGCTGGGTCTCAGTTGTAGTGAGTCATTATTGGTTCTTGATATGAACAGCAGTGAAGCAATGATGACAAAATGAAAACAATGGATTGAAAAATCCTGAAAAATATATTTGAAGATGCACTCACCTCTGCTTTACTTTGGGTGTGACTACACATTAAAAAAAAAAAAAAAAAACTCCTGTTTGTAAATAAATGTGAAAAAAATTCTAGTGAAGTTGTAGATTTTCAACATAACCTGAAGGCAGCATAAAGCAAGTTTAATAAATAAATAGATAAATAAACAAACAGGAACTTAACTTAGGTTGTTGCATTTTGGTAGCTTTTAAAACCTGTTGATGCCTTTAAACGTTCTACAAAAGAATGAAAAAAGTGTATTACCATAATGTTTTGTATTGTCTTGATATGTTATTTATACTTTTTATTTAATGCACAGCTTTGTGTGGTCCTTTATGGAAGGGGGCAGGAATGCCATTGTTTACAGAAACTGACTGTTGTCAATGAAAATTTGAATGAAATATTTTACATGTTGGTTGTGAAGTGAATGTACACTTGGACAAACTTTGATTGTGTATTGTAGTTGCACTTTACTTTACTTGTATTATATTTGTGTTACTTTCCATTCAATTTAGTATCAACATTACCAGAGGTGCTTTTTGTGTGTCAGATCAAGTAGTGCTCGTATAGGGAACATAGTACAGCACAGACGCTGTACAAATTTACCATTCTATACGCATCACGGCTGGGAATCTTTCACAATCTCTAATTCAGATTGATTTTGATTCTTGGTGTCACGATTCTTGATTTAAATAATTTTGAAGAAGCAGTATTTCAATCTTGATCAACATTGGATCGTATGTCTAACTATTAATGAACTGAAGGATTGTAATCAAAATTGTAAAAACGATTGGTAGTTAAGTGAGCTGGTATTAATGCAGGCAAATGTCTGAAAAATTGTCAGGAGTTCAGTTTTGTCCTCCGTTTTGCCCCCGATCACCTCTCCTCCTGTGTCCCCTGTCTTTGTCTGTGGCCACGCCCCTCACCTCCCGTGGCCACGCCCCTCACTGGTCCCAGCAGATGCAGCCACTCACCCCGGATCACCACCTGCAGGTGTGCTGCATCTCCCTGATCACCTCCCCAGACTATATGTAACCTGCCCCTGCACAACTCTGGTTGTCGGTGCATTTTTGTTTAGCCACCCGTCGGTCCTCTGTCTGCTCTCCGTCCGTCTTCCGTCTGCTCCCCGTCAGCTCTCCGTCAGTCCTGTTCCTGTTCCCGTTCCTCCGGCCTCTGTGTCTCCTGCGGATATCCCCGGTCAAAATCACCAGTCGGTGGAGTTGCCCTCCCGGCTTGGAAGATTGTTGACGCCGTCCCTTCCGCTGGTCTGCCGACTGTCCTGTCGGCCGTGTCCCCCTGGAGCTGTCGGTTGAGTTGCCCTCCCGACTGGACGTAAAGTGGACACGCTCGGTGCCACCTTTTGGTTTGTAGTTTTTTGTTTGTTTTTTGGACAATAAAGACTGTATTTTTGGAACTTGAAAACCTTGAGTCTGTGAGCTTGCATTTGGGTCCTGGAAAAACACCCCACCTCATAACAAAAATACAATAAAACTAGAGAACATTTATATATTTAACCCCTTTCACCTGAAGTAACCTGAGCCGGTTCAAGGATTGGACTGGTGGCATGGTTCTCCTCAACCCAGCAAACATGGAGAAAATTAATACTTAGAACTTGTCTACTATAGTAATAATAATCCTGACAGTAAGTAATCTAATGATATCCTCCTGTGATCCAAAAAGTTTTACAATTTGGAATGTATTTAGATAATTTAAGTATTGTGGCCAAAACTATTATTTATTTATTTTGTATCATGTGTCCTTGTAGTGGAATCGGGTCTTGGTTGATTAGTTTGTCATGATATTTTAGTATTTTTCATATGTATTCCTGCTAAAAATTTCATTTAATTTAATGAACATAAGAACCGTTATATGAAGGAGACACATCTGAACACTGAAACATCATTTTAAAAATAGCGTCGTGGACCCTCATCTTCGCCTTCGCCTACATCCAGATCCCGGCTCAGTCTCCTCTAAAGTAGATGAGTCCTCCTCTGGACTTTCACCTTCCTGCTCCACTGTGTGGTCATCCTCCACCTCATCTCTCATCTCCTGACAGCGCTAAGTCTGACTCCTTCCATAAGTAAAATCCTCTCTGCCTCCGTCAGCCCTCGGCTTAGTAGTAGTATGGAAATTGGTTAAAAATAGAGTTAGTAAGCTCTGCTGTCCCCTATAAAAGACATTGAATAAAAGTTGTATTTTAAAAGGTTTAAAATTACCGTACACTTCTGAACTCTTACTAAATGGAAGTTAAGACTCAGATTTAAGAAACAATTTTATTCTTGGTAACAGAAACATAATATCACCTCCCTTGTTGCCAAAAAAATGTGGAAGTTGAGATACCTGCCATTTTGTAAAGAAAGTCCATGTGCTCTGTTAGATACACCCCGACAACCACTGCATCACGAACAGCCCAGGATGTCCTCTAGACAGGACAGTAGGAAACAGTTAGACTGCATAAATATTGCTGGACTTAGAAGTCTCAGATTCATGTCCCCCACAGAGGACAGGACTGAATTGACAGGTCTGAGAAGGATATACACAGCAAATACAGAAGACACTTAAATATCACAAGACATGCAATATTTTTTTACTAGAACCACACTGCATTACAAAATATCTCATTAGTATAAATAGAGTAAAACATGATGATGATCACCAATGTCATTTACACTCTATCAATTTACAAACTTCATTATTTCAATTCTACAGGTGGCTCATATTTCCAGTTTCCACTGCGGCCTCCAGAGCAGCAGCCGGCTTTCCCTGTTGAAAGAGGAGAGGAAGACAGCAGTAATGAGCCGATACTGCCTTCCTATGACTGACATTCAGTTAATGGTAGGTTTATTTATTTTTTCTAGTTCAGATAACTAAGTGTGCGTTTGAATGTGGCAGTGCCTTATAGCCTCAAAGTGTGCATGCGACACATGTAAATGCATCACTTTTACATTCACAGTGCTCTGTAACTTACTCACACACCCTTTTGATTTTTCATACATTTAGCAAATGCCGGTGGGCTCACCAACAATTTTCATGGCTTTTGTTTGAAGAAAAGTGAAGTGAAACCAACACCTAACCTCAGCAATGTTCAACAGAGGAGCGGGCAGAAGATGTCTTCTACATGTCAGTCTGAAAGGGAACAGGACTGAAAGGAAAGGAGAGACTTTTCTGTTTCCCATAACAGACATCTGAGTGTAGTTTCATTGTGGTGTTTCTTCAGTTTATTTATTTCCTGATGTGCCGACATCAGCTGACTCTGTGAGTACACATTTACTTTTTATTTTATAGTTGTATTTTAAATTGTCTGCTGACAGAAGCCTTCATTGTGAAATGCTGCAGATCAGTCAATAAGATCTAACAGCCCTTTTAGACACGACGCAACTTGCACTGCGCTTTCTACTGGATTCAGATTACATCTGAATCTGTACCCAGTGAAGCTGCGAAGGACTGAGCGAAGTTACGTTGGTGGAGGTCAGCGTAACCAGAGACCTCGGGTGGCTGGTCAGAGGTATGACATACAGGCTGGGCACAAAGGCCACAGGAAGAAGGGCTAGAGGCTGGTAAAAAAAGGCCCACGGGAAGATGACCTTTCCGGGTGCTGAACTGGAGGTCAGCAGCAAAACTCACTGGGAACCGTAGCACACGCTGCAGCAGAGGGTAGGAGGCCGAGGCCGAGGGAGGTGACTAACAACCAGGCACTGGGAGCAGACGCAGGAACTAGAATAGTACCAACCAAGACATTGGGGGGGACGTAGGAGTGGAGCAGTCTGTGGAACAGGAACTGACTTGACCCCTGTCAGGCGTGGAGCACCAGCCAGCTAGCCGGACACTGGATATATGGCGTTCACAACCCATCAGGAGACTGAAGGCACGTCGTCGGCGACCCACAAGGAGGATGGTGGTGTGGCACTGACCCATCGGGACACTGGAGCAGACCCAGAACCAGGAGCTGACTTGGAACCAGGCTTGATCATGCCCAACACTCCTCATTCATGCTGCAGGAGCAAGACATGATGATTCTCATTTCATATCAAACATCAGTACTTCATAAATCTGAAAACACCTATTATTAAATCACATAAAGCACATATTATTGCAAAACTGCTTTAAAGTTAACTCTTTTACCAAATACATATGTGGTAACATATTTGTGTCCATAATAATGTATAAACACAGGTAGTATCTGTTTGGATGTTTATTCTGCATGGTAAGATGTGAAGTATTTCTAGGTTTTTCAAAGTCACTTCCATCAGGACCATTACTGGATGTGGAAAAGACAAGATCATATAACCATATGCTCACAACAGTTTCTCATGAATGTCCTGAGACAGTTAAATGTGCGTATGTGTATTCCAGTTATATGCACAAATCAGTTAAATAGTAAATGCACTTGATTTTCACAATTGCTGTTAGAGTTGCACATCAAAATGTTCCCCGTCTGAGCAGGACGCACAGCCATCACCATCACACCAATGTTTGGTGAGAGGTTAATGGCAGAAATCCAACTTCATATTTGCATGTCTCTGCCAGTCTGTTATTTAGTGTGTGAACTCCAGCGTGCTCCACTAATCTTTAATGGCCTAACAGTGTCTGTAACAGCAACAGTGTCTGTGAGTATTGGTGGGCAGGTGGTACGACAGCCGCTGCCTGTTTATACAGGACACAGCGTAATGAGGGCCGTGCAGGCAGCCGCAGAGACTGCACACCTCAACAACAGCTTGGTGACAGATGTTGGACACACTCTCTGAGGGTGGCTGCAGCCCAAAAGAGTTGGGGGATTAAAAAAAAATGAGGTTTGGATGATTGAGACTGAGAGAAGACAAGGCAAAAAAAAAAAAGCCAGACGGTGGTTGTGTGATGGCTGGTTTGGACAGGTGAAGGTCCTGCTGGAAGTTGGATTGATGACTCAAAAAATGTTTAAAGGGAAGAAATGATGGACACACACAGGGACCGTACATTTTTTGTTCAGGAAAGTTGGTTTGCGAACGGCCGTTATGAAGCCTCCAGTTCAGATTCAGATTCAGACCCTGGTGGCTTTCTGACAGCTGTCCAGATAGAAAATATGATGAGGAGGGACAGAAGAGAGGGGAAGAAGGTCGGCTTCACTTTTTCCACATTTTGTTATATTACAGCCTTATTCCAAAATTGATTAAATTCATTTTTTTCCTCAAAATTCTACACACAATACCCCATAATGACAAAGTAAAAAAAGTTGATTTAAAGTTTTTGCAAATCTATTAAAAATAAAGAACGAAAATATAACAGTACATACGCATTCACAGCCTTTGCTCAGTACTTTGTTGAAGCACCATTATGATGGTGGCATTATGATGCTACAAGCTTGGCACCTATTTCTGGGCAGTTTCTCCCGTTCTTCTTTGCAGGACCTCTGAAGCTCCATCAGGTTGGATGGGGAGCGTCGGTGCTCAGACATTTTCAGATCTCTCCAGAGATGTTCAATCGGGTTCAAGTCTGAGCTCTGCCTGGGCCTCTCAAAGACATTCACAGAGTTGTCCCGAAGACACTCCTTTGTTATCTTGGCTGTGTGCTTCGGGTCATTGTCCTGTTGGAAGATGAACCTTCGCCCCAGTCTGAGGTCCAGAGCGCTCTGGAGAAGGTTTTCATCAAGGATGTCTCTGTACATCGCTGCATTCATCTTTCCCTCCATCCTGACTAGTCTCCCAGTTCCTGCTGCTGAAAAACATCCCCACAGCATGATGCTGCCACCACCATGCTTCACTGTAGAGATGGTGTTGGCCAGGTGATGAGCGGTGCCTGGTTTCCTCCAAACATGACGCTTGGCATTCAGGCCAAAGAGTTCAATCTTTGTTTCATCAGACCAGAGAATTTAGTTTCTCCTGGTCTGACAGTCCTTCAGGTTCCTTTTGGTAAACTCCAGGTGGGCTGTCATGAGCCTTTTACTGAGGAGTGTCTTCTGTCTGGCCACTCTACCATACAGGCCTGCTTGGTGGAGTGCTGCAGAGATGGTTGTCCTTCTGGAAGGTTCTCCTCTTCACAGAGCAATGTTGGAGCTCTGTCAGAGTGACCATCGGGTTCTTGGTCACCTCCCTGGCTAAGGCCCTTCTCCCCCGATCACTCAGTTTGGCCGGGCGGCCGACTCTTGGAAGAGTCCTGGTGGTTCAAACTTCTGTTTACGGATGATGGAGGCCACTGTGCTCATTGGGACCTTCAATGCTGCAGACATTTTTCTGTACCCTTCCCCAGATCTGAGCCTCGATACAATCCTTGTTTTTTATTTTTAATAAATTTGCAAAAATTTCAAAAACTTTTTTCACTTTATCATTATGGGGTATTGTGTGTAGAATTTTGAGGAACAATTTAATTTAATTCATATTGGAATAAGGCTGTAACATCAAAATGTGGAAAAAGTGAAGCGCTGTGAATACTCTCTGTACATATGGTCAATTACAAGCAGCAACCAACATTGACGTCATCCGTTGGTTTGTGAACGTTATGAATCCTCCAGTTCCGATTCTGTCCGTCACCATCTTGCTAGTTTCAAAGCAGTTTGGAGCAGGAAGTGACCATATTTGGATGAGCTGTCAATCAAACAGACACAGCCCCCAATACACATCTTTTTGAAGCATATTTTCAAATTAATGATGGATTATTTTTAGATGGACATGCCCCAACTGCCTGATTAACATCCAATTAAATAGACATAAGTCAGCTTAATTTTTTTTTTATTATTGACGGAATTGAAAGGTTGCTTTCAAAAACTCCTATTTTCATTATTTATGTAAATTAGATTAAATATGTAGGACATAAACCAAACCTGTCTGGGATTTTGGACAGTTCTGTCCAGGTGCGCTCTTGTCCACAGTGGTCTGACACACCCTTTGTTGCGCCGTTCTGTCCATCTTGCCGCAGCCGGGTTCTCACTGAGTCATGAAAATTGCAAATCAGTGGAAACGCAGAAAAGCCCTTTGCGCTGCATTAAAATGCTAATATCCCTGGATCAGCACTGGTAACAAAGGAGGGGCCTGATACGTGTAACAGGTTAAAACAGCAGAACCAAAGCTGGAGTTCGTGGTTACAGTCTAGATTCAGGTTTGTGAAGTACTGAGAGAGCGTTAAGTATCAAGCTGATGTAAAGGCACAAAAAAAAAAAATACAAAAAAATGGATGTTTCAACTCCACAACAAAAAACCTGTCCTTCACTATGAGGCCAAAAGTATGTGGACAGCTTGATGACTTTTTACTTTGGGGAGGTTTTACAGGGTTTGAGCTTAAGACACCTTAATGCTAACAGATCCAAAGACACTTTTCACAACATTGTACGTCTGACTTTGTGGCAGTCATTTTTGTCTGTCCCTTCCCGTTTCAGCATCACCCCAACGAACCCCCGTGCTCAAAACCAGCTCCATAAAGAGAAGATTTAAAGAGTTTGGTGGGGAAGAACTTGACTTACCGGCAAGGAGCCCTGACCTTCGCCCCTTCCTACGAATTCAGGATGAACTATAATGCCTAGTTCACCCAACATCAGTCTTCCTTTCTTATGCTCCTCTGGCTCAGTGCCCATTTACAAACACACTAACTTTAATAGAGAAATAAAGTCTAGTCTGAAAGCAGAGGCAGCAG
Source organism: Embiotoca jacksoni (assembly GCF_022577435.1). NCBI lineage: Eukaryota > Metazoa > Chordata > Actinopteri > Embiotocidae > Embiotoca > Embiotoca jacksoni. The sequence goes on from NW_027185430.1 coordinate 75,066, forward strand.
TTGGTTTCTACCATCTTTCCTTTCTGACCAAAGCTCAATCTTTGAAGGTTTGCAAGAGGTGCTAACATGGTGCCAAAGTTCACCCACATTGTAAACTTGTACCATAAATGCTACCAAAGTTCAAATTGCCCCTTTTTTATTGGGGCTATATGATTGATGTATAAAGAGCTGAGAGGTCCAAGCACTACATATCAGTGTGTGGACGTGAAGGGAAAGAAGTCAGGCTTCCTTCATCACACATTTTATTTAGAGTGAAACTCCACAGATATTTGCTGTCTTTGAGAGGTGAGATGGTGCAGCAAGGAATCCAGCTGGATATATTTTCTTGTTCGATCTGTCTGGATCTGCTGAAGGATCCGGTGACTCTTTCCTGTTGTCACAGCTACTGCACGAAGTGTATTAAAGACCACTGGGATGAAGAGGACAGGAAGAGAATCTACAGCTGCCCTCAGTGCAGGAAGACATCATGTTGGCAGCTTTAGTGGAGGAGCTGAAGAAAACAGGACTCACAGCTGCTCCTGCTGATCGCTGTTATGCTGGATCTGAAGATGTGGCCTGTGATGTCTGCACTTGGAGGAAGCTGAAAGCCACCAAGTCCTGTCTGGTCTGTCTGGTTTCTTACTGTACTAATCACCTCCAACGTCACTATGTTGTCGCTCCGTTAAGGAAACACAAGCTGGTGGACCCCTCCAAGAAGCTCCAGGAGAACATCTGCTCTCGTCACAATGAGGTGATGAAGATCTTCTGCTGCACCGATCAGCAGATTATCTGTTATCTCTGCTTAATGGATGAACATAAAGGCCACGACTCCGTCTCAGCTGCAGCAGAAAGGACGGAGAAGCAGAAGGAGCTCGAGGGGAGTCGAGGAAACGTACAACAGAGAATCCAGGACAGACAGAAAGATGTGAAGCTTCTTCAGCAGGAGGTGGAGGCCATCAATGCCTCCGCTGATGAAGCAGTGGAGCACAGCGAGGAGATCTTCACCCAGCTGATGCGTCTCCTCCAGGAAAGAGGACATAATGTGAAGCAGGAGGCCAGATCTCAGCAGGAAACCGAAGTGAGCCGAGTCAGAGAGCTTCAGGTGAAACTGCAGCAGGAGATCGATGAGCTGAAGAGGAAAGACGGCAAGCTGGAGAAGCTCTCACATTTAGAGGATCACAATGAGTTCCTGCAGAGCTTCTCCTCACTGTCAGCACTCAGACACTCATCCAGCATCAACACTCAGCCTCTGACCTACTTTAAGGACCTACTTTAAGGAAGTGACAGCAGCTGTGTCATAGACCAGAGATAAACTACAGGACATTCTGAGGGACAGACAGACAAACATCTCTCTGACAGTGACTGAAGTGGACGTTTTACTGCCACAAGAAGAACCAAAGACCAGAGCTGGATTCTTACAATATTCACGAGAAATCACTCTGGATCCAAACACAGCACACAGAAATCTGTTGCTATCTGAGTGGAACAGAAAAGTAAAATACAAGCATCGACAGTATTATTGTGATCATCCAGACAGGTTCACTGGATATTACTGTCAGGTTCTGAGTAGAGAGAGTCTGACTGGAAAGTGTTACTGGGAGGTCAAATGGAGTGGAGGAGTTTATGTAGCAGTCGCATACAAGAACATCAGCAGAGCAGGTTTTTCAGATGAATGTGTGTTTGGATTCAATGACAAGTCGTTCTGCTGCATTGGACACAGTGAACCACCAGATCCTTCTTTCCTCCTTCAGGACCTCGGTGTCTCAGGCTCTGCTCTCTCCCTGTTCTCATCCTACCTCAACGACCTCACCTACCGGGTAACTTGGAGAGGATCTGTGTCTGAACCTTGTCCTCTCACTACTGGTGTCCCTCAAGGCTCCGTCCCGGGTCCCCTCCTCTTCTCTCTGTACACCAACTCTCTCGGCTCTGTCCTTCACTCGCATGTCTTTTCCTACCACAGCTATGCTGATGACACCCAACTGATCCTCTCTTTTCCAGATCTGAAACACAGGTAGCAGCATGAATCTCTGCCTGTCTGACTGACATCTCTCAGTGGATGTCCTCACACCACCTGGAAATCAACCTCCACAAGACCGAACTGCTCTTCCTTCCAGGGAAAGACTCTCCCACCCTCGACCTGACTACTACCTTCAACAACTCTGTTATCCCGACCCTGACTGATAAGAACCTCAGAGACACTCGACAGTCAACTCTCTCTTACTGCCAACATCACTGCAACGACGCGTTCCTGTAGATACATGCTGCACAACATCAGGAGAATACGTCCTCTTCTCACTCAGAAGGTGGCGCAGGTTCTGGTCTAGGTTCTGGTCCAGGTTCTGGTCTAGGTTCTGGTCCAGGTTCTGGTCCAGGTTCTGGTCCAGGCTCTGGTCCAGGTTCTGGTCCAGGCTCTGGTCATCTCACGTCTGGACTACTGTAACTCTCTCCTGGCAGGTCTACCTGTTAGCGCCATCCGACCTCTGCAGCTCATCCAGAATGCCGCAGCTCGACTGGTCTTTAACCTCCTAAATTCACTCACACTACTCCGCTCCTCCTCCTCTTCCTCCTCCTCCTCCTCCTCCTCTTCCGCTCCCTTCACTGGTTACCAGTAGCTGCCCGCATCTGTTTCAAAACATTGGTACTTGCGTACCGTGCTGTGAACAGATCAGGTCCAGTCTACATCCAGGACATGGTCCAACCCTACACCCCAGCCCGTTCACTCCGCTCTGCTTCCACCAATCAGCTTGTTGCTCCTCACTGAGTTAAACACTCTACAAAATCACGACTGTTTGCTGTCCTGACTCCTAAATGGTAGAATGAGCTCCCCACCGACATCAGGACAGCAGAAACTCTGTACATCTTCCACCACAAACTAAAAACACACCTCTTCTGACTTTACCTTGAATAGGAGCGCTTTAGTAGCACTTACTGATGGCACTTTGAAGTTTGGCTTTCTTGAAGAAATTGTATTTTCTTGATTCCTGTTGTTCTGGGTTTTGTACCCTCATGGTTGAAATGCACTTATTGTAAGTCGCTTTGGATAAAAGCGTCAGCTAAATGAAATGTAATGTCATGTAAAGTCTTGGTCATTACATAGTTATACACACAGATATGAATATATCTACAACACAGTCTGTACTACCGTCTCAGGTCCTCGGTCCTCCACAGTTGGAGTGTACCTGGATCACAGATCAGGTATTCTGTCTTTCTACTATGTCTCTAAAACCATGAGTCTCCTCCACAGAGTCCAGACCACCTTCAATCAGCCGCTCCACGCTGGACTTTCTTTTTACTCGTATGGAGACACGGCTGAGTTCATTAAAGTCAAATAGACAGCAGTGATTTCAGGGACAGCTGGTTGAAATGCGTCTTTTAGTCTCTATCATTGTTGCTCAGAGCTCGATGTTATGTTTCTTCACTGCTCACAGATCAGCTGTCAGTCCGTCTTCATGCTTTGACATCTTATCGTTTGTTTTGTCGTTGATGTGTCAGTTTGTTCGGGCTGCGCTCTTTCCTGGAACCTCTCGCTGCTCAGGATGGTTTTTATTCGAGGTCCAAGCAGCATCTTCTTGTAATTTGTAATGTAAGCACAACATTTTCTATTTCCCCAAACTTCATTCTGCCATTATCTATGGGCAATTTTGACATCACAGGCCGCCACCCCGGGTTGAGGTTCTAACTGAGTTCCACACAGGACTTGAAGCCATCCCCTTCTTACTTTGAGGCAACAGTGTCAACCACTGCACTGTGCACATGTTATGTCTTTGACTAAAGTTACTAGATGGTTGAGTAAATGCCTCCTTTATCCCAAAGTCTGAGGCGGGGTTCAAACTCTTGACCTTGATGAGGCGACGATCATGCTGCGGGTGTAAAGGTGTGTAAAATCACGTGAAAACTTCACACCACCTGCAAAAAAATGTCCAAGCTGATCTACCAATGATGTGCAGTAAGGATTGCGTCTTTCAAATGTGCAATTTAACACGTTGCCCATTTTGCGTTTCTACCTGAAGGTGCAAAATACTGGGAGGGGAAATGCAAATAGAATAATTTAACCGCCGCAACGATATTTACTGAACCAGGAAGTAGAAACAGGAGAAGTGATTGTTGTGTATTTTAGTACGACTGAAAGGAACGTATTAATCAGGTGCGCAAATCTGGAGAGACGGCTGCTCTTATTGTGAAGGAGATGCAGGAAACCAAAGAATACGTAGAGAACGATATTTTACACCCGTGGAAACATTTTGGAGATGACAGGAGAAAATGATTCAGACATATCGTTTGTCCAGCAATCAAATTTTCGAGTTATTGAATGAACTGAATGATGATTGACAGCCAACAACAAGGAGGAGCCACAAAATACCAGCAATTAAAAACTCAGCATTTTGCTGCCTCTGGGTGGTTCCAGCGTATCTCTGCTTGGATCTCCCTCCAGTCCTGTTATTCAGGTGAGCTGTCACATCCTGAATGAGTCCTGCAGAATTCACAGGTAGCTTCATCAGACACTGAATGAAAAGTCAGCTGCTCATCACAGAAAGATCTGGACCTGCTGATCAGTGTCTGTTTGAGGATCTCATCCTCCTGTTTTATTTGGAAATGTTTTTGTTTTCAGCCTTTTTTTCCACCTTTTTGTTATTATTATATTTATATTTCTTAACTTCAATGGGATCAGATTTCCTTTTCCTTTTGTGGTCGCTCTGTTTTCCATTACTGGAATCACTTTAACATGCAAACCCTCATCTAAATACAATGATATGCACCTGATTCCAATGACACAATTAATCAGAAAATCACCCACAAAACGGGTGCAAAAAAAAGTGCAAACTTTTGGAAGGAACACGCAATTTAGTACCTTTATTTGAGATCTTAGTAAATCAGGCCCCTAACCATTTATTCTGTGTTTTTGTTGCATTTTAACTGTAAACAAACAAAACTAGTCCTTTTTTGCACATGTTCTGTCTTTCCCTAAAGTTACTTGGTGGACTTCTTTTTTGTTGTTTTACTTTGTTCCTGAGACTTTTAAACTTTGACTTAAAATGTTTTCCCTTCTCTATTGTTCTACTCTCTATTTTATATATATAGTGTAACAACCTGGGTGACACGTTAGTGTTAACTGTTCAAAATGTCACTGTTCATTCTTGTTGTAACTGTATTTGGATAAGTTGAGACCTGCCAGTCACCTCTGTGTTTATGACAGTGAGCAGTGTGGGACAGCCCGCCTGTGATTGGCCAAGAGCCAAGGGGGTATGTGTTGTTCTTTTCCCCGTTTGGCGTTAGAGTTAGTTCAAGGTGTGCCGAGCAAGAGACGCTGTGTAGAGATACCTGTAATAATTAGCCTCTGTGTTGGCGTTGACTACAGTCCACAGTAGCCGGTGTATTGTGCCGAATAAAGTTCCAGCAAACCAGGTACCATCTGGCAGCTGTCTTAAATAGGGACGCAACAATATATTTATTCTTGTATATTTTACAGGCAAGCAAATTTGAAGAGCCTTCATTTATTAGTTAAAACATTTGGTTTTTTTTAAATTAATTAATTAATTAATTTTTTTATCTAAGTGGTTTTCTTTCTCACCATCAACTTTCATCAACTCCCAACTGTGCCCTCTCTCAGCCAATCAGCTGCTAGACTTACAATAGGACCCCATATTCTGACAACAAACCTTATTTTAAACATATCCTATTTTTATCAATGACCTTTTTTAGTGGATCATGGGTTAATAAACATTCTTTAATTAGACCAACTTGTTGTCCTGTCTCATTTGTCTGAGGTCTGACCTAATAATTTGGTTTGTGTCATCTAATTATACTAGTTTATTTTCCTTCCAAGCTTGTAAAATAATCTATGGAGGCTGTGAAAGTGGTGACAAACTTGAAAGGCTCTCTCTGAAGTCAATGTTTGGTTTGCAACATAGTGGTGGAAGAGGGCCTGTTCCCTTAATCATATATTATATTGGTGCTAATAGATCCTCCTTAAATCAAATCCATTTTGTTGTTGTTGTTGTAAGAAGAAGAATAATGAAGAGAAATTAGCAACAGCCGCAATCTGCCATCCAACAGCATCACTTGTCTCACCTGCCATAATGGACGAAGGTAAGACACGACACTGATTGGTTGAACTGCGTCTCTTCATCTTCCTGCAGACTTCATCCTTTCTTTTTCATGTTTGTCTCTTTGTGAGATCTCAGTGGATCATATAAAAAGAACATTGTTGGTAAATTGTCCTTTTTCCCCTCTACTGTCAGATACAATGATTGTTGGTGGACGACTCTAATGGTGAGCCTAAAAGCTTGCTGCTGAGTATGAATCATCTTCTAGTGCTTTTGGTGGTGAGATATGCTTCCCTGAATGGCAGTTACTTGGAAATAGCAATATTTGTGTGTTTGATGGGAGTGTGTATTTTGAGGGTGTGAGATTAGGTGCGAATGTGTCTGCTGTCTTTCTGTAGACTATTGAGTGACAAGTCTTTTTTCCCAGACAATAGTACACCCACACAGGAGACAGGAACAGAGGAGGGATGGGGGGGAGGCAGAGAGAAAGTTGCAGAGGCATACAAAGATAGTTCCCAGTTTTAGCACGTCGAGTGATTTTCTTTTGTTCTTACCTCATTTTCTTCCCATTTTACTTAAAGGCAATTCCTACTGTCTGCCAGTTATTGCTTATGCCTCATAATGTTATTTTACAACTGTAATAAAGAAGCACAAGACTGTGCAGAGAACGCTTTACACGTATTGGCAGGTTGAATCATTCACTCAAAGTAAACATATCTGAAGACGTTTTAACAGAACACACATCATTCTGTGGATATACACAACTTCTTAACAACAAATTGAGTGGGAAACGTATGTGGACATTTTTATTATTATTTGTCTCAAGCTTGAAAGTTTGAGAACCCTTTAGAAATGCTCTGCATCCAAGTCCTGAAGGTAGATCAAATAAAGAGACAGTAATATTATACATGTTCATTTATGTATTAAAGAAAATGGTTTCATACTACTGTACATGTCTGTGAGACATGAATGTAAACCTCTCAGTTAATTTGAAGGTAAAATTAGACTCAGCTGTTTTCAATCCATGCAGAGATGATCAAGGTGTGAGTGTGCACCCTGTTTTATATATAAAAAAAATAAAAATAAAAAAAAAATAAAAAATAGATGACAAAGGAACAAAGCAACCCAGGGCAGCTATAGGCTTTTCTCAGATTGGCTAATGTTAATGCTCACGAATCGAACGTCAGGAGAACAATAGGTGCATGCAGGGTTGCAAGAACAAAGCCACTGCTCTCCGAATGAACATTTAGCCTGACTACAGTTTGCCAACGATCACGTGGAAAAGCCAGAAGCCTCTTGGAAAAATGTTTTGTTGACACAAGACTAAAGTAGAGCTTTTAGGTTTAAGTGAGACGTGTTACATCTGAAGAAAGGACATTTGTGCAGAAGAGCCTGACCCTATCTGTGAAGATGGTGGTGGTAGTGTCTTGGATTGGGCTGGTTTTGCTGCATCTTGGTCAGGATGACATGCTGCCATTGATGGAACAATTCATTTCAAATTACATCAGTAATTTTCAAAAAGAAAATGTGAGAAGGTCTCTGCATGAACTGAATCTAAAGACAAAGTAGGTCTAGCAGCGTGACAAGAACCCAAAACACACAAGTCATTGAACGGATGATTAATAAGCAATAGAGGTCATGTTCTGGAAGGGCCCAGTCAAAGTCCTGACTTTACTCTAACGACAACGGTGTGTAAGGACCTGAAGCGAGCAGTTCATGTGAGGAACCCTTAACCATCCCAGTTATAGCTGTTCTGTAAGAGGAGTGGACTAAAGTTCCTTCAGGCCAATGTGAAGGACTGATCAATATTCACCGGAAATGTTCAGGTGGACTTCTTGCTCTAACAGAAGGTAACAGCAGATGGTGAAAGCCAAGGCTCGACCCAGGATCACTACAGTGAGACAGCCACGCACGGCGACGTCAAGGCGTGAGAGTTACACATTTTGCTTTATAGGAGGGGTACCTTGAACATACGTAAATGCCACGTGACAAAGGGTCATGTGACCGTAACAGATCTCTTGAGACCAAGTACAAAGGACCCCTAACCCCAATGATGTGCTTTTGCTAATGGTTTTGTTTTCCTTCAAATCAAATGTTGAAACCATGCACTAGGTTTCATTTTCCTAAAAATCGCTACAGGCTAAAGCGTGTAATAGACACCCACCTACAGCAGAACGTGTAACTGTCACGCCTAGACATCGCCAAGCAAATCTCACATTTTTGCTGTCATGGACGGGCATGTCTATTTCACGCTTTGCCGTGATACCAGGTTGATAGGCTCACATACTTTTCACAGAGATGTCATGTTGGATCATTTTCTTCAACACATGATTGACCTATTGTATTATTTTTGTCTCATTTGTTTAATGGGATGCTCTTTGTCAACATTTAGGACTTGTTTGTATTTCTGTATAAATATGAGTTAAAACCTCATCAAACGTCCAAGCACCACTGTAATAATTCAATAAAACCGTTTCTGTTGGTATGCATTTCAAACTAAATATAATAATCTAAGCCATCGAAAAAAGGTTAAATGAGGTCGAGAGATATTGTTTTCTAATTGCAATGACTTTTTAATCTGATGTCATAATTCACAGGAACTATATTTGGATGGAGGTAGTTGGGGTTGGGGGTGTGGGGAGGGAATGGTGATGTGTTTGTGTTGATGGATAAATGTGTCTGTGTGCTTGTGAGTGTGACTGAAGGAAAGATGTATTTAGCAGCATAAACCAGAGGACGCCCGGTTGCCATCATACCGGATAGGAACAGAGGGCTGAGAATGAAGGAGAGCGTGAACAAGTGCGGAGGCGGGAGGAATGAAGCAGACGACGAGGCATCACAAGTTGAACTAACGGTACAAAAGAGAAAGAGAGAGGGAGAGAGGAGCGGTGGCAGGGCCGTGGATGGTCGTAGGCGGATGCACTCATGCAGCTCTTTATCAGTGCTCGGCCGTTGTTTTTTCTGTTGCATATAAATAGCTGTTTATATTTGTTTCATAAAGTATTCGCCTGTTGTTGTTAGCCGCAGGGTAGGTGGGTAGTGCTGGCCTTAACTGTGAAGAGAGTGGATGTGTGTGTGTGTGTTTGTTCTTGTTTCCTATCTTTGTGAGAACTAGTTTAATTTGAATGCCATAGACATGGTGACATATTTACAACCTTTTTCTGCCGGTCATTATCTCCACTGTGATTTAGGACTTGCATTATGATATGGTTTACTATTGACCCAGATAGCCAAAATGACTTAGCTTTAAATGTGGTTTTCCTGGTTGCCATTCTAAACTTTCCAAAATACAATGTGATGCCATCCTTTTGTTAAACTTTTCTGGATTGAGTTGCAAAGTGGGATGGGAAGTTGGTTCCCATTATTTTTACAGTTATTGCAACAATAGATTTGTATGTTATAGCCACCACTATTATGTATGAGACCTGTAAAAACTGATGTCCATCCAGACTGAGGAAGTGCTCCAGTTGTGATCGAAGGCTTCCTATGTTGAAAATGAGGGAATTTCACTTTCAGAATGGACACTTGAGATTGGGCTAAATAATTTGTTAAAATTCCAGAAAAAATGATATATATTATTGGAACCGTTACTCCCATTATCCAAATACTCCTCCTCCTTTGTCTGCTGCTGGTCGTTAAATGAGGCAGTGATGAGGTGGTGGTGTCACTCACCTGGGAACAGGCCACACAACTCTCTTCATGACCCTCCACTCTGCCTCTCGTCACCCCCCTACTACACTGATAGCTGGACGTTCCACTGTGAGAAAGTTTCTATAATGCTGTCACACACTGCTTTCTTGAGGCATTGACCCCCCTTCACGATTTTGACTTGTTCGGTGATCAACCCTCTATGTTTATCACTTCACCCAAGCAAGTCAGGTAGTCGAGCACTTGCAGCTAACTTTTTACATCCTGTACTGTCCTCCATCACTCGTCTTCCCTTCTCTGCACAATGAAGCCATGACTCCCATGTGGGGGGGATCATCGTGCTGCTATTCCTATCCCCGTCCATACTCTGAGTCCTTCTGGTGCAAATTCATGTGGTTTTAAGATTCCTGTAATCATTTTGCATGAGTCTGTCAGACAACACTACAATTTTAATGTCCTCTCTTATTCTCCAAAACCCCATAGAGGCGGTCTCTGCTTCATGACTGCCTAAATACGAAAGTGGATCAATAAGTTATGAGACTACTGCTCGTGCTCACGCACGGAGCACAGCATGGTGACGTGCACGGAGAAGCATAAAGATAAAACCCTGATGAGTAACTGGTACAAACTTCATCACTTCATCATCATCAGTTCCTGAGTTACACATGTTTTTGTGAGCAGTGTTCTGGATGCGTCTGTGATGTTTTACACACCTGAAACTTCATCAGACAGCGAACATCAATGTTTGTGAAAGATTTCTGGGGAACACAGAAGTCTCAGGGAGACGAATCAGGTGAGGAGGAGTGGTGAGGAGCTACGATTGTGTTATTGTGGGTGGAAACTTGTGCAGTATAAACAAATATCCAAACTCCACTTTATATCCAAAATTCTTGAAAAAGCTGAAGCAAAACAATTGTGAGACCATCTGGGAAGGAACGGTTTGTTTGAGAATCTCAGTCGGGATTTCGAGTATATGACAGTATTGAAACAGCACTGGTGAAAACTACCAGTTCTCAGGGCCTCAGACTGCCTGGACTCATCTCTCACTTATCCAAGCTGCACCAAAGTGAGGTAACAGGGAACTACACAAATAATAGAAACTCATTAACCTTTACTCAAAGTGCATTTACATCACCTACTGTACATTCTGCTTTTAGCTTAAAAGATTTTTTTCAGTACGACTTGCACTGAACTACCAGCAGAGTACCAATACCTCTAATATCCTGTTCTTCTATTCACCACAGCATTTTATGTAAATTAGCAAACATGCTGATTCTATATAGAACAAGGTGTTGAATTATTGTGGCCAGTAGGAAGCAGAGAGGATGAGGGCGTCCCGATGAGACAGAATAGAACATGCAAAACATACCGGTCGCACAGTAGAAACGTGTTGAGATGTAGTTTTATATAATGATATTGTGTAAATTCATAGAATTGGAAGACTTTCCCTGAAAAGATACTAGATGTTAGGTTAGTGTTTAATTTCAGAGAATCATGGTTGAATCTTGTTTGAATCTGAAAGATTTCATTGCCATATCAGTACAAAATAACCTTAATGTTCATACAACTGAACACTTTTAATTTGCAGATACTCAACTCAAATGCTGTTACAGATTGCACTTTAATTGGAGACAAAATACAACTCGACAGCCTTTGCAAATAGAAATACAAAACTGAATGCATTTTAAAAAAGATACATACTGTCCCATACATTTATCATTCTCTTTAGAAGCGAGGAGGAAGACCGGTACAATTTGATACTAAATACCACTGTGTATGTGTCTGTGCAACGCACGGTCTGTTATAGACACATTGGCCTGTAGGACTAAAGTGAGGAACCTCATTTCCAATCAGAATAGGTCCTTCAACAGAAACTTATAGCAGTTTGTAGGACTCTAAAATATGATAATGCCCTGGGTCACTATTGTGGGCGGTTAGCATTGTCGCCTCAAAGCGAAAAGGTTCTGGGTTCGAATCCGGGCCTGGGCGTGTCTGTGTGTAGTTTGCATGTTCTCCCTGTGCCTGCTTGGGTACTCCGGCTTCCTCCCACCATCCAAAAACATGCACCTCAGGTTCATTGGTGGTTCCACAAACTGCCCTTAGGTGTGAATGAGAGCGTGAATGGTCTTTGTTTCTGTCTGTCTATAAGTGTCGGCCCTGTGATAGGCTGGCGACCTATCCAGGGTGAACCCTACAGCAAGAGTATTGCCATAAATTAGCATCATATTTCTTACCTTCTCAAAAAAACAGTATATTCTCTCAATGACCGAGCTCTATCATGTCTTCAAGAACTCTTAGTACAATATTATCCTCTCAAAGTGCAGGCTTACTTGTAGTTAAATAGTCCAAGTGTTAAATGGGAGTTTGGAAACCTCATCTACAGCCACATAAGTATGTTTGTACAGGCAATATAGGACTCCCTGTGACCATTTAACTGGCTCTCATGCTTTAAATTGGTGGAGTTCATCAGTAACTCACAAGAATAAATTTAAATGCACTTTATCTGGCTGTGGGTGCTGAAACTGGCCAAAGCCCAGGTGTCACTAACTGTTAATGATTTTCAACCCGAATCGATTTAAGTCTGCACCTCGAACCCATTGCCAAAACTAGCACTCGTATATGGGCTTACATTTGGTCCTCTGATGCCAGAGCACCGCTGAGTATGCTGGAAGTCAGCCACACTCAGCCTGACCTGACTGGCTGAGGAAGATGGAGGGATTCAAGGCCTGTGCCTGGGGGAACAAAAACCTGCTGATAAATTTGTGTTTAATAATGTTTTACTTTCTCCTGTCTTCATGACAACGGCAGGATACCTTTATATTGGATTAACTATGTCATTGTAGAATGATGAATAGAACAAATATTTAAATTAGGAATTGTTTTTTGTTATATGGTTGATATTATTTACTGTATATCGAGAGGATATAATACATTCTGAGAACGCAAGACTGAAAAGACAGCTGTAACTTTCACTATTTCTGGCTCCACCATCTGTTAAAGTTTTAGTCACTTTGGAAAGCGAGAAGGGGCAAAGAGAATATAAGGCGAAAGAGAGCTCTCATTGCTAAGGGAGTGTTGGTATAGTTAAGTAGTGTGCTTGACATTACATAAAAAGTTACCACTTGAGAGTCGTAGAGGTCTTTTATTTCCACTACATCCCTTTTTCCCGAACGCTCCATCAGCAGTAATGAGAAGATCCATGCGCTGCACATGTGTCACTCTTCAGGAGGGTGAGAGACGAAGAGTTTCAGAGAGAACAAGGAGCAGAGAGCAGGGACGGCAAAAGAGGAAGAACAACTGTGCATCTACATTGTGTTGCCAATTTCTAGAGATCTGCTGGCAGGTTGCTGCTTATGCTGTCTTCTTTGCTTCTGATTGGTGTTTTGCACAGTCGATCCTGTCAATTACTGCATAAAGTTGGCTCGGGGTTACATTTACAGTAATGCTGAATATCTACAAATGGACACATTGCAATTGGAAAGAGTGTTTGCTGAGAACTGTTCTTTTTGTATAGTTGCTAGAAAACTTCTCCACTAATTGTTTTTCTGGATATGTACAAAATATGATTCTGAAGGCAACGTCTTTTACTTTATGACCAACACAAAATCTACCACAGTTAACTATGTTTATGCAATTTAAATTCTCTCCATGCAGGGAGGTCAGGGAGTTAGGCCTAAATGTTTTATGATGTATTATATGTCTATATTGAAGTATTTATTCTTCATTATATTAACTTCCTCGAGGAATATACTGCTGTCAGCTGGATCATTGAGACATCAATTTCGAACCTCCGTGAGACCGCAGCACACTTCTTGGCAAAACATCAAAAACCACCACAAATTGTTCCAATGGAAGTGGTAAATTAAATTTGGCCAGAAATCCATGTTAGAACATGATGTATGTTTGTATTAACAAGATGCTCAATCAATACATTATGAATAACAAACCATTCTTTAAAAAAAATAAAAAATGAATTCACCTTTATAGCAAATGTTGGGTTACATCCCATATACTCTAATACGATATATTTGTTTGTGTTTTTAAACCTGATACAGATGTAACTTCCTTTTCCTTTGATTTTAGAAACTTATTATGGAACATGTTTCATCTGCTAGTTGGTATAATTAACTTTGTGAACCAGATTATACCATACCTTGAGATTGAATGAGGCCATAGTTGGGTAAGTTTGTTAACATAAGAGGTGGACAACATTGTCTTTTCTTCCCCTGACTGAGACAGACAGAAGACAGGCAATATTTACACTCACATTCACACCTACAGGCAGTTTAGAATCACTACTTCTTTCTGTGAGTCGACAGTGCCACTGTAGCACTGTGCCGCCCCCACATAGACAATTATAATCTAAGCATTCAGCGAACTGTGAATCTGAAAGTCTCCAGCCGAGCAGAAGGTATTAACCCAGAATGTTCCTTCTTTGAGGCAGCAATGTTAACCACTGCACCACCATGCCACAGCATTGCCTCGATCGGTTTTATGTCATGTCTGACTGCCTCCTCTTTATCAGTCTTAGTTCTAACAGCATGATCATCTGTCAAAATTGGAGCTTCTAATAATATCGATTTTTGTCTCTGACATAATACCAACCAGAATTAAACATGGGCCTGGAGAGAATTCTCCAGTATTTATTCCAAGTATAATCTTTGGTTTGATATCTGTATCCAAACCAAAGATCCTTGGCATGATCTGTCCTGCATATTAACCCAGTGATTTGGTTAAACTTACCCAGTAAAACATGAATACAATCCTGTTTCCAAAAATGTTGGGACGCTCTGTAAAATGAAAATAAAGACTGAATGCAATGATTTGCAAACCATGCAAACTAATATGTAATTGCAAATAGACCAAAGACAACATATCAAATAAAAAATATAAGCTTATTCTAAATTTGATGCAGCAACATATTTCAATAGGTTGGGACAGAGTCATGGTTACCACTGTTATGCATCACCTCTTCATTTAACAACATTCTGTAAATGTTTGAAAACTAAGGAGAAGAGTTGCTGCAGTTTTGAAAGTGAAATGTTGTCCCAGAGGATGCAGCGTCCATGATTTCCAAACAGAATCTCAGATTGTGATCCATCAGACCTCAGGACAGTTGTCCACTTCACCTCAGTCCATCTTCAATGATCTCGGTCCAGAGAAGGCGGCGGTGTTTCTGGATCATGTTTCTATCTGGTTTCTTCTTTAGAGAGTTTTAACATCATTTGTGGACACAGTGATGAACTGTGTTCACAGACGATGGTTTCCACAAGTGTTCCTGAGCCCATGCAGTGATTTCCACTCCAGAATAGTGTGTTTTTAATGCAGTGCTGCCTGAGGGCCCGAAGATCACCACCATCCAATATTGGTTTCCAGCCTTGTCCCTTGTGTTCAGAGATTTCTCCAGATTCTCTGAATCTTTTAATGATATTATGAACCGTAGACGATGAAATCCACTAATTCTTTGTAGTTTTACGTTGAGGAACATTATTCTTAGATTGTTTTCTCACAGTCTTTCACAGAGTTATGAACCTCTTCCCATCTTCACTGCTGAGAGACTACACCTCTCTGAAATGATCTTTTTATACACACTCATGTTACAACAATGTTACATAACAATACAACGATGAACTGAATTACACAAGCGGGTGTACTTTCACGTCATTATAGATATTTCAGTGATGCTTACGGCCTGACCGAATCACTGTTGTGCCTCATTACATTAAGTTGTTACACTATCGAGGGTGCTAAAACTAGCTGCACAGCTAATCGACCAGATACTATCTCTAGCATCTTTAGCATGGCAGTTGATGAATGCATTATGAATCACTTTTGTTCGACTGTTACATATTTTACCGAATGTAGCGTACATGCTTTGAAGTATCCTTCTCAAAGTGCCAGAACCACATGCCCTCCCCAGGTATCTCATTTGACCCTGGATGTACCTCCTCCCAGTTCTCAGCCCCACGTCTTGAGATAACGTGAACTTTTGTTAAACTGCTCTGGCCCTTCTTTTCACCTTTTTACCTCATAAAAACCCAAACCTTCTGTCACAAGTCATGATACCCACACTTTTTATGTGAATAAAACATGTCACTTTGGAGACAACATCCGGTCATCCATGAAGCCAGCCGAAGACCACAAGATGCCTTTGATCATCTTTGGTTACAATACACACATTCCAAAGGTGAGGTTCTCCAGACCAAGATGGTCCCACACTCTTGACCATTCCCAGAACAACGTCCCCCTCCGGTGGTCATAGGTCACCCAATAACTCATGAACTATAAGAACAAAAGATGGACTTTGTGAGTTCTAATTATATCCATTGCCATAATGTATTCTATGATATTATTTGGCAAACAGTGTGATGTTAGTAGAAAGTGTTCTGTCTCGCAAACTATGTCCTTATGTTAAATAGGCGGACACTTTCTACTCCTCTATATCTCTCATCCCTCTCTCTCACTCTTTTCCACCCTCCCTCACCTCTTTATCTGATTAATGAGGTAGAATGACCTTATCGTTCAAAACGTTATCCGTGTTGTGATGATCTGTTTCATCTTACGTTGGTGAAGTGAAATAAGGGACTTCTTTTATACATAGTTTGAATCAAGTCATGCCAAACATGGGCTCTCATGACACCTTCTCCTCATGACACCTCCTCCTCTTCCTGAGACAGCCGGTATCGATCAGTGTGAAAATCGACACCCGATCTGGCCGAGCCCCTCTGCGGTTTAAAACAGAGAGATTCAAGTGGATTCCCCAGATTCGTTTTAGTTTTCTTGTAGATTTGTTTTAAGATTCGTTCCAGATTAGTTAGGTATTCTTTCCTCTTAGAGTTTTACAGTTATCCTTTTAAGTTTACTTTAAGTTCTGACTTAGTCTTTTTATACTTATTTTTGTTCAACTTTTGCGCACATAGTTAATCAACTTCTTAAAGTACTTCAGCCTTTTTTGCTGAGTAAGTAGTAACCTTAGCTCATTTTTGACGATTCAGTGCCACTATTAGTGTTTTTGTTAACACCACGAGCCAGACCAGCTGTAAGCGTTCATCAAAGTATAAGTAGTGACTATTAGAAATCGCAGACTCAAGATTGCCTCAACCTTGCCAACGTCCATCCTGATTGAGAAGTCTACAGCATCCCTTCCTGAAGGACACCACGGGACCTCAGGGCCAGCATCGTGACCAGAAGGACGGATTGGAGATGAGGAGGCGGATCAACACCCGTGATGCAACTCCCATTGACCGGACCTGAAAGCCACACCATCTGGACCCGCCTTCGGCCAGTGGTTGAAATCGTCACAAAGTAGGCTGGTTCATATCTTTCGGGTTGGCGTTTCACTTAGCCATTATATACCTAAATTCACTCATTCAATCCTTTTCCATTAGCCTACTCTCAAATTCCCTCTTCCACTTCACCATCAGTAATCAGTAGAAATTTGTACACTCCCTTTCATATAAACATGTCTATCATTTAAGCATTTACTGTGCAAAGTTATGCAATAAATCCCTTTTCAATTAGACCCAACTGTGCCATGGTGATAACTTTCTGAGTATATTAAAGGATTAGAATTCCGATATGAGAATTACCGTAATTTCCGGACTATTGAGCGCACCTGAATAGAAGCCGCACCCACTGAATTTTTAAAAAATAATTATTTTGAACATAAATAAGCTGCACATGTCTATAAGCTGCAGGTGCCTACCAGTACATTGAAACAAATGAACTTTACACAGGCTTTAACGAAACACGGCTCGTAACAAAAATAAAAATGAGTGGTGAACAGTAGCCTACCAAGAAAGTCATCGTCACTATCTTCCTCCTCCTGTGCACTGAAACCACTGAAGTCATCTCCTTCGGTGTCGGAGTTGAACAGACTCAGAATCGCTTCATCCGATGTTGGATCGTTTTCATTGTCGCTCTCGTTACTTTCATCCGGAGGCAAATTCCCCGCTGAGCTCATGCTGCCCTCTTCAACACGCAGCGGTCCAGACTTTCCAAACCCGTTGAATCCATAAATTAGCCGCGTCATTGTTTAAGCCGCAAGGTTCAAAGCGTGGGAAAAATGTAGCGGCTTATAGTCCGGAAAGTACGGTAATGTTTTAGATTATGACTGACTGATTTTACATTTATTTTATATCAATTTTACGTTGATAATTTGTCCAATATTGAACTGGTGCCCCTTCTAATAATGAAAGCAAGATTTAATCCCTCACAAATTAAACTGACATCACGCTGCACTTACATCATTTTTAAAAATGTAAGAAAATCGATGTAATATTATTGCACAGATGTGTTCGATATTGTTGCATGTGTTTTACAACCTGAGCCTCAATAAATCCCTCTCAACATGAAGCAGCCTACCTTTGAGTCTTGTGTCCCCTCTCTGTCTCGTTATGCAGGGTGATGTCTCTGTGAGGGGGGAGTGGCCCCGGCGATTCAACATCTCCTGCACAACAGGCAGAATAACGAGATCGACCCGACCCGTCTGATATGTGTAGCGGTGTTTGGAGTTATTCTGAAGCCGCCTGTGATCATATACATGTGATTAGATGAAGGTGAATGGCTCTGTGTAATATCCGTGTATATATGCAGGACTTCAGAGGGGGCCTTTAGATTGCTGCCGGGATTTAAAGAACTGAAGGAGAAGTCTTACTTACAGTATAATGCACCTGTGGACATCAGATACTGTTAAACATTATTTTATGGTTAGTTTATACAGTTTAATTATATATCTTGGTTTGAAGGCATTATTTAAATAGTTTATGTTACTGAACATACAATACAAACTTTATTGTACTTCTTGCAATATGATGGGAGGGAGAGATGTCGTTCAGTTTGATGGTCACTGTGAAACAATCCTCGGATTGCCCAGCTGAGGTTTGAATGTCCTGAATACTTACTGGGTTTAGGTTTGCATTCCATAATCTCTCATTTAAGAGAGCAGAATTTTATATTATTGGGTAACTGCTTTTCTTTTTTGTCGCAATCAGGGAAAAAGAGACATGTTTCTTGGTTTGGGAATATTAGCAGTTGCTTCTTGAGAAGGTCTTTGGATGTTTTTACTTTATCCAGATATATTCATGGACAAGATGAAGCTTTTTCTTTTTAGTGTTAGCTCATGGTGTTTCATGATTCACACTTACAGCTTCTTTGTGATTTTGTTCTGTGATGACACAGTCCAGCTTGTTTTGTTTATCTATTGTTTAATTTTCCACAGAGCATGATTCATAAAATCAAATTTTGATCTGTGTCGCAGTCAGCAGTACCTAACCTTTTTATTTTTTTTTTATTTTTTATTTAACAGTTTGTATTGATAATAAGTATAATAAGTAACATCTGTTGTAAAATAAAAAAAAAAAAACGTTCAGCACCCTGGACAGCTCCACGAGGAGAGAGCTGGGGAGCAGGACACAGAAGTCGAGGCACTGACAGTTTATGTTTTTGCATTAGGTGTTAGTGTACATTATAATATGATAACATTAGTATTATGTGATAGTGTTGGCAGCGAACCTACATGCACACTCACACAGCAGGTCAAATCCAGCCAAGGACTTTATTGCACAAATGCAGAGAAAAGCAGGAAACACAGTCACAGAGTCACCGGGTGTTGTGGACCAAAGTCTCTCCTTCTCTCCTCCGGAGTCGGGAGGGAAACTCTACCAAACTCTCTCACTGGAAACGGGTCCGGGCATGATCTACTGTGTGGAACCCGAGGACCTACACAGGAGTTCACCTGTCGAGGAACAGGTGAACTCCGAGGTACTACACTGGACAGCCTCTTCACACGGGTGATTCCCGAGGATCGACGCTGGGCGGCAGGTATGCTGAAGACAGACAGGGGAGTCAGAACAGGATCTTCTCAGGACAAGTACTCAGACTTACGCGACAGGAACCGGGCAGGTAAACAGACGAACTGATGCCGAGTTGGAGGAAAACCAGGGTATTTAAGCCAGCTGGAGAAGATCACTGACATGGATCACAGCTGAACCTACGGAGCGGGGTGTGGTAGTGGACGAAACTTGGAGGTGGGTACTACAGGATGACAACAAAACAAAACACAAGCACATGGCACACTAGTGCTAGTACTAGACAGGGGAGTGACAACACTAGGAGCAAACAGGAATCCTAACATATTAAACCACATAACTGCAACCTGAAATAAAAGATATAAATCCAGATGAGAGAATCTTTAAATGATCTGTGGCCGGTTTTATAAAAGAGTCTGCAGAAGGCTGCACAGACAGCCAGGTAATTTACCATCTCAGTTCTGAAGAGAACAATTAAACTGTAAATGTCGTATCTGTCCCTCCCTTCTCATCTTTACTGTGTAATGCAGCCATATTTGCAATATCGTGTTCCACAATGTTCTCAAATATTTACGAGGAAAATATTACCTCATAATGTCACTCTGCAGCTGTAGCTCCATCAACCCTGTTTCATTTCAAGAACATTTCTATACACCTAAATGGTTTTTCAAATTACATTTAGGCAGAAATGTAATTTGGCAGGTGGTTGGTGTGGTGGGTGGACATACAACACCTGCAACTTCTTCAAAATAATTTTATATCCAGAGTGCCATCCTGCCTGTGGTTAGCGTTAGACAAAGAGCACTCTGGTTATATTAATAATAAAGATGTTGTCTCTCAACTCACTGTCGACTGTATTAAACCAGACCACATCAATTGTCTTTAAACAACTGATGGAAATGTCCAAAAATTCCACAAAAAAGTTTTACTCTCAAATGTTTAAGTCATTTTTCCAACACTACTACGTGCCGTGGGTCGCTGGTAGATTCAGCCATATATCAAATTGGATTGTTTATTACCTTTTCATAGGGTAGTAAAAAGCCTGATATATACACACACAAATGTTATGTTAATTTTTTCTTTATTAATTAGTAATTGTTATTAAAGATCTTTATTACAGATTATCAGAAGATACCAACATTCACATGGCAGCAGACGATATATTACGTTTATTCAATATATAGCTGTTAGAATTAATAAAATATACAAAGCTTTGCTAGCCTCAACGTCATGTAAATGCTCTGGTGTTAACTTCCTGTAGTTGGCTGCTGAAGAGTAACACATAATTTTATCCGGGCATTATATAGAAATAATAATCCTAATCCCGAAGATTAGTCCCCTAAAAGAAACACTATTAGCTTCATATTTTTGCTGTGCTGTCAAATAGTGCCATTGTTACAGTATATTGTTTTGCTTTGAAGGTGGATATCATGGTTTTGTTTGTAATGTCGGCCTTCACTGTCATTTGAGACAAAGTTAAAAATAAATAGCAAGATATCTATCAAAATGATTAGGAATCAAAGTGTACAATACGAGGGTGGATTAAAAAGTTCAGCAACTGCTCACGTTACACATGAACAATGCACAGTACTGTGCTGTTGTTGTTTTTGTTGTTGTCCTCATTTCCTTTGCTGTCCATTGAATCTAAGTATTTAAAGTTAGATTATTGGTGAGGTCTGAAACTTGAAATGGAGCACAGATCACCTTTGGTGATATATTATAAATGATGTTGCTGTATTGTGGGCAGTGAATACTTCTGTTTTCCTTTTGCAGAATATATGTCTCCTCAGAACCTCAGGATCTAAATTTAAACGGGAACCCTGGCTAAAGAAAGTGTTCATATTATTAAAAATAATTTACAAAAATATCATGGGCTTGTACACACAGAAACACACACACACACACACACACACACACACACACACACACACACACACAAAATGGAAGGGGAAAATAATATTTAGAGAAAGTATGTCATTTATAGGCTAGAAGCATCTAAATAAGGCGGGGACTGGTGATGAAATACTATTTTCATTGATTTAATTAAATTACTCCTCTGCAAATCACCACCTTAACATGGTGGAGGGGTTTGAGTGGCTCCTGGGAGCTATGTTGTCCGGGGCATCAGCCCCTGGTAGGGTCTCCCAAAGCAAACCGGTCTCAGGTGAGAGCCCAGACAAAGAACGGCTCACACAGACCCCGATGAACAGCAGCCCACGGACTGAAGTCACCTCGCCCGGATCAGGGAAACCGCGGCACCCTCCCGGAGCCAGACCCAGGAGGGGAGTTCGCCGGCGAGCGTCTGGTGGCCGGGCCTTCGCCCATGGGGCCCGGTCGGGCTCAGCCCGAAGAAGCATCGTGGAGCAGCTGCCCTGTGGACCCACCACCCGCAGGGACAAGCATCGGGGTCGGGTGCAATGCAGACCGGGCGGCATAGACTAGCTCTAGGGACGTGGAACGTCACCTCGCTAGCGGGGAAAGAGCCGGAGCTGGTGCAGGAGGTGGAGCGGGAGGTGGAGCGGTACCAGCTAGATATAGTTGGGCTCACCTCCACGCACAGCACCGGCTCTGGAACCAAGCTCCTGGAGAACGGCTGGACTTTATCCTTTTCTGGAGTTGCCCTAGGTGAGAGGCGCCGGGCGGGAGTGGGGAGACTCACGAGCCCCCGGCTGAGTGCCGATGTGTTGGAGTTCTCCCCGGAGAACGAGAGGGTCGCCTCCATGCGCCTCCAGGTTGCAGCGAGGAAGACTCTGACTGTTGTTTGTGCTTATGCGCCAAACGGCAGCTCAGACTATCCGGACTTCTTGGAGGTGGTGGGGGGAGTCCTAGAAAGGGCGCCGCCTGCTGACTCCATAGTTCTCCTGGGGGACTTCAAAGCTCATGTGGGCAACGACGGAGAAACCTGGCGGGGGGTGATCGGGAGGAACGACCTGCCCGATCTGAACACGAGCAGTGTTTTGTTACTGGACTTCTGTGCTAGTCACGGCTTGGCCATAACAAACACCATGTTCGACCATAAAGTGGCTCATAAGTGTACCTGGTACCAGAACACCTTAGGCCGTAGATCAATGATCGACTTTGTAGTCGTATCATCTGATCTGCGGCTGTATGTCTTGAACACTCGGGTAAAGAGCGAAGCAGAGCTGTCAACTGATCACCACCTGGTGGTGAGTTGATCAGATGGGAGTCGGCCGGAAAGACCTGACAAGCCCAAACATGTAGTGAGGGTAAACTGGGAACATCTGGCCGAGGAACCTGTCCGGGAGGTCTTCAACTCTCACCTCCGGAAGAGCTTCTCACGCATCCCGAGGGAGGTTGGGGACATGGAGTCTGAGTGGACCGTGTTCAAAGCCTCTATTGTGGACGCGGCCGCTATGAGTTGTGGTCGGCAGGTCATCGGTGCCAGACGTGGCGGAAACCCTGCTAACTTGGACGGGGGACATCATCGGGCGGTGGAAAGAGCATTTTGAGGAGGCAGCGTCTGAAGACTTGTGGGGGGGTCACACCCATATCCCTGGCAGAGGCCTCTGAGGTAGTCAAAAATCTCCTCGGTGGCAAGGCGCCGGGGGTGGCTGAGATCCGCCCTGAGATGCTGAAGGCGCTGGACATTGCTGGGCTGTCTTAACTGCAGTCTTGTGGATCCAGATCGTTGAATGTCACATGATTAGTAAACAGGAGCAGTAAAGAGACGAGGAGGAGAAAGAAGAGAGTGTTAATAACATAAAATTAATTTCCAAGAAGTGAGTGTGATATTAATTAAAAGCATCAGCCCGTAACTGATTAACAACACAAACAAGTCGGCTCGGAGGACTCTCACGTCTTCGCTGGCATTTTACATCGACACTGTAAACAGGCAGATTTGACTTTGAAATGAACAGTCTGTTTGCATCCTGAAATTACAAAATAGTTCACGGAAAAAGTAAAAAATTTAAACTGTAATTACTCCTTCGCCCTTAAAGTCGGTCTGGTGAGTGAGCAAAGTGCATTAATCACTGCGATAGTTTACTGGTGAAGTGGCTGGTGGTGGTACGCTCTCCATGTAGTTCTCTCAGAGGTCTAATTCTACTGTTAGGACTCAACTAACAGTTCCAAAACATCCAGCTTATACACACAGATATCATTGCATCATTATCATTCAGTGTGGTTTGTAAGTATTCTGCTTTTCTAATTATAAGATACTATAACTATATAAATATTATGCTGAATTGACCCATGAAGTGTTGTGTGTATCCAAAGTCTGATATTTCTCCAGTTTTGTCTAAAACCTTTTTAGAAAGCCTCCCTATCTGCCTCCATCATGGCCTGATGGATGTAACAAAGAACTCCATCAGGGGCTTAAACTGCACACCAGATCACTGTAGTTACCCACCAGTAGGCGTGTTCAGACCTCAGGATCCATTTCACAGCTCTAAGAGCATTCAGGGGAAGTTCTTTGTTTGTGTGTCCACACAGGGGGAATTTCATTTTAAACTCTGTTTTGTGGTTCGTTTTTAGCTCCTCGGTAGGTATTTGCTACGTTACAAGTGGAACTGCGATAATGTCAGTGTAAAGTGATTGGTCGAACACAGGAGTACAGGCAGCCACCATGTTGCCCTGGAAACTACAGCTACGAACGAAGCCGTTTAAAACAGCAGAGGAAAGACTTTCAGATGGAGACCCACAATACTGAAAAATGACCCGACAACCAACTCCAGGTCTTATCAAGTCTGTATACTGTACATCGGAGGAAATACAGCGGGACCTCGATTTGACAAAGAGAAATATCAAGTCGCTCCGTTTGCATCGTGCTATATAATTTCATAGTTCCTGTTGTCGGTGAAAATGCAAACACGGAACCTATTTAGTTCCTGGGGAAACTCTGAGGGCGAAGTTCCTCTTCAGAAAGTCCTTTGAAGTGTTTGGTCCTTGAAAACATTCATCACAGGCGCTGCCTGCAGGACAAGACGTCCCCAAAGACGCTTCCCACCGTAACCTTCAGCCTCCATCCTGACCTGTTGTGTGCGTGATCGTGGAGGACCCAGAAGCAGACGTACAATAGGCCGTTGTTTTTTTTAGATAGTTTAGAAGTTATTTATTGAGTACAGATTGTGGAGTTGTGGAAGTCTGTTACGGAATGAGTTCAGAGTCAGAGTTCTGCAATTCAGGAGGTTGCGGGTGACCAACCCAAGAGTCCAACATCCACCGGCGGTTACGCCCGCAGGTGGAAGAGTGAGCTGAGCCGGAGGAGTGGGCAGGAAACGGACGGGCAGTGGAGCGGCTCCGAACAACATGCCGGGACTGTACCGGGTGCAGAACAGAGGAGCCAGCAGGTGAGTCCGCAGAACTAATTGTGGACACAGGCTGGGACATGGGGGCACAGTCTACCGTGTGGACTCCCGAGGGTCCGACACAGGATTCCCGACAGTTGAGGATCGACAGGTAGTCTCTGAGGACCAACACAAGACTCACAGGTGAGTATTCTGGTGGTCTCCGTGGACCGACCATGATTCTGCAGCAGCTGATCTCCATGGACCAACGCTGGCTGGGATGTACAGATCAGGACAGGAATCAGGTTGATCAGGCTGGCACACTGGTAGACTGCAGCAGGCAGAGAACAGCCAGAGGTCAGAACCGGGAACAGAATTACGGGAGACAAACTTACAAATAGACGACTGCGCCGTGTACCAGGCGGGTGACGGAACGAACTGACGAAGGTGGAGTGCAGGACAAGGGTTGATATACTGCCAGGTGCTGATTACTGGAACAAGAACCAGCTGTGCCAGCTGATTGAGGTGTGGTAATGGGAGGTGTCTGGAGGTGGGAAGGGGAGAAATCCATTCCCTCCAGACACAGACCAAAACACAAAGCACATGACAGACAAAAACAAACACGGAGAGCAACAGGAAACATGAGAGGAAAAGTGACACACACTGGGACAGAAGGTATCGTGACAGATCCCTGCTTTACTCCACACCTCGTGTCCAACAGATGTACTGCATTCGTGTTTGTGTATCGCTGTAAATCCATCACTGTATTTATTATAATACATAGCAACTTATAATTTATCCTGTTGAATTGATCAATAATAACACTGTCTTTGCACTTCTGGTTGGAGGCTAACTGCATTTCATTAACGTTGTAATCAGCAACTCTATTCCAAAACTGAGCTCACAATGTTTGAAAGGAAAATCATTTTATGCACTAGTTCCTCATCACATCATCACATTGTAAATGTATCGGACATATTTTTACAATGATGTGATGATTCCCTCTAAATGAACCCAAAACTGTGTTTCTGTCTCTTACTATTTATTCAAATCTAGGTCAAATGTTGGTTGTGTATGAGTCAGTCCTTCAGGATCTGAGCGTGTGATTATAATTTACAGGCCCGTTGCTCTGAGAACTAAATTGATTGAGTGTAATCTTAATCCTGATTTAATCTCCAGTACTGAGGGAGAGAAAGAGAGAGTGAGAGTTAGTGTTAATCAAAATCCACCAGCCTCCATCAGAAACCACCACTGTAAACTTAACTGCATGCCTATGCTTAATCCGATCCATATGGCATCAGATTTATCTGCAGGTAAATCAGGGCCGCAGATAAGTATCTAGTGGCTAGATTAATAGAGTGCAGAGGGAGGTAAAATAGGGATGAGGACATGTTTTAGGGACATACTCCAGAGACCCATGCCGGTGATCTGTGTATAAGTGTATGTGTGTGTGTGTGTGTGTGTGTGTGTGTGTGTGTGTGTGTGTGTGTGTGTGTGTGTGTGTGTGTGTGTGTGTGTGTGTGTGTGTGTGTGTGTGTGTGTGTGTGTGTGTGTGTGTGTGTGGGGATGAGGGAGATGCTCTGGAAATACTTTAGAGCCACACTTAGAAACCCTCAGTATATTCTGCTCCCAAACGATGCTGTTAACACTTCAAATTAAACGAGTGGTCTCTGAGATGTGTGTGTGATAAAACCCTTGAATGTATAGCCGGTGACAGAACATATTCTGCTCTGGTGTCACACAGGGACAAGTTGCAACCACTGCTTTGTGAAATTTAAAATGTAATCTTCTTTTTGCGGTGATTGTGTGGATGCATACGGTGGCAATCAAAGAATTTGGTAGATCACTAAAACAGTTAGAGACACATGTTAAAAGAGGATGCTTGGCCTCCAGGGAGTCTGTGTGTTGTGTGTGTGTGTGTGTGTGTGTGTGTGTGTGTGTGTGTGTGTTTGTGTGTGTGTGTGTGTGTGTGTGTGTGTGTGTGTGTGTGTGTGTGTGTGTGTAGGTTAGAGAGAGATGGGAACAGAAACTCCTCGGTCTCAAAGAGCTATGACACTGCAGCAATGTCAGGGTTATGGATGGCCAAGCACAGAACCTTTCTTCTTGTGTGTGTGTTTGTGTGTGTGTGTGTGTGTGTGTGTGTGTGTGTGTGTGTGTGTGCGTGTGTGTGTGTGTGTGTGTGTGTGTGTGTGTGTGTGGGAGTGAGTGTGTGTGTGGGAGCAGACTACCCACAGAGAGCAATTACCAGGATGGTAAATCAGCATACAACCACAACACAGAGCGATACAGACCAGAATCCAGAGGTCTGATCTGTGTAGGGTGTGTTTACACATATAGAGGTATATATCTATATATCTATATATAGAGATATATAGATATATACATACATGTTTAGATACATATAACTGCAGTCGTTATCAATAATCTGTTGTATTGATCTTTAGTCAAAAATCCTTTATTATGTCATTACATTACATTTCATTTAGCTGACCCTTTTATCCAAAGCGACTTACAATAAGTGCATTTCAACAAATTCAGAACAACAACAATCAAGAAAGTACAATTTTCTTCAAGAAAGCCAAACTTCAAAGTTTTATCAGTAAGTGTCATTTTAAGTGCTACTAAAATTATACTGTTCAAGGTAAAGTCAGAAGAGGTGTGTTTTTAGTTTGTGGTGGAAGATGTTCAGAGTTTCTGCTGTCCTGATGTCGGTGGGGAGCTCATTCTACCATTTAGGAGTCAGGACAGAAAACAGCCGTGATTTTGTAGAGTGTTTAACTCAGTGAGGAGCAACAAGCTGATTGGTAGAAGCAGAGCGGAGGGAGGGGCTGGGGTGTAGGGTTGGACCATGTCATGGATGTAGACTGGACCTGATCTGTTCACAGCACGGTACGCAAGTACCAATGTTTTGAAACAGATGCGGGCAGCTACTGGTAACCAGTGAAGGGAGCGGAAGAGGAGGAGGAGGAGCGGAGGAGGAGGAGGAGGAGGAAGAGGAGGAGGAGGAGCGGAGGAGGAGCGGAGTAGTGTGAGTGAATCTAGGAGGTTAAAGACCAGTCGAGCTGCGACATTCTGGATGAGCTGCAGAGGTCGGATGGCGCTAACAGGTAGACCTGCCAGGAGGGAGTTACAGTAGTCCAGACGTGAGATAACCAGAACCTGGACCAGAACCTGGACCAGAATGAACCTGGACCAGAACATCCACTGAGAGATGTCAGTCAGACAGGCAGAGATCTGTGCGGCTACCTGTGTTTCAGATTAGGGAAAAGAGAGGTCATCATAAAAAAAAAAAAACTGATGTCACTGCTTTGAAAAGAAGTAAAATATAATGCTGTTTTTTAGTTGATTTTATTGTAGTCATGAATATAAAACATTATTTCAAATCAAATGACGAATCACAACATTTTGTAATGCTCAAGTCATCCAAACTAACACAATATAACTGAAAGAAATGTTAAAGTTTATTCTACTACTATTGACAGACATGTATGAGCAGCAGAAAATCTGATATGGGCATGTCGAGCATATCAAAGATAAACTACCCACTGACCTGTTTGCTTCCTGTATTCCAAACACCATGTTCCAAAGTCGTGTTTCATTGACTTCAAAGCGTATTGACACATACAAGATGACTGTACACACCTACATCACTGCAGCTAACGAAGAGAATAAAACCTGAGCCAGAAAAACAAACTGTTCACTTCACTGCCTCATTTATGTTTTAGAATAACACTGACATTTAAAACAGTATACAGTCTCCCTCTGAGATCTCTCAGTTAGAGGGTCAAAGCTGTTTGTAGGAGCTATAGTCACAGTGGTGCAGTGGTTAGCACTGTGGCCTCAGCAACAACCTGCTGGGTTTGAACTGTATATAAAAGCGGACGTAATTTACAAGTCTGATAAATTAAGCCAACGTGGAAGGCCTTTGAGTGCAGTACCACTGAGGGCCACTAGAGGTTGGCTCCAAAAAGCCTCCAGCTCCATAAACTCCTTACAAGACATGATAAATACATAAATACAGCTTTTTATAAACACTGTCCATCCAACATCTATTCCAGGTTCTGTCACCAAACCGAAAGACGTTGACAACATGGGATTTAATCATTCTACAATACCTCATTAGTTGTCAAACATTTGGTTTGGTTTGCAGATATCTAACATGTTTTGTAGATGTGGTTGTAAAGCGTGAATCTGCAATAAAAGGAGATGAGACCAAGACAATATGCATTTCCTTCTGTGTATGTATATCGGAGGCGTATTTAGGGCTCAGATTTATAGGCACACAGCGCTGCACTCCCTGTAATGGTCTCATCGTTTGTGCTCATCACAAAGATCAATGGTAACTTCTGTTCTGGGCCAATAAAGTGTTTATGACACCTCGCTGCATCGCCCCCTCCCACGGCCCCCCCACTTTCTGAACATAAATATTTTGCCCTGTGAGCTGGTACAGGATCCAACCAATTAAAACACTACGTTACACCTGCATCCTTCCACTGACAATCATTGTTTTATGAGCACACACCTCACCACAGCCATGCAGTTAGTTTGTCTCATATGTGAGTTTGTGTGATTGCAGAGTAGTTTGCATTTGAATTATAGAGCAAATTATGACTTTGCAATGGCAGACAAGTCAGTCAGTTTAATTATATATTGAATTCAGTGTTGATGTCTGCTGTGCTACGGTATAATAAAAACTGTTGGATAAATGTTTTGTTTTTCTTGTGTTGAACATAAAGAAATAATGTCCTCTCTTTCCATCTCCAAAAGGTTTTATAATAATCCAATTGTCTAATAACTGTTGTACATGAAGTATTATTGAAGGTCTAATATTATCTATTGACCTTTTTTTTCAGGTTCCCATCCTGTCCTTAAGAACACACAAGTATTGCAAAGTAAAAAAAAAAAAAAAGCAGCTTTCTTCAGGTTTTTGCAATAATTCATGCAGCGAGGATGTTCAATTGTTCATGTGATTTAAGGGATAAAAAGATCTAGAAATCTCTCCATGGAGTACATACTTTGATGGCCCAGATCTAAAGACATTTTGAGCCAGTGGTTGGCCTTAAAAAGGTCTTTAACATCCTAAACTCAGATTCAGATTCAGATTATTATTATTATTATTATTATTTTTTACGAAAAAGTCCGTAGGTCAAAGTTTACTTTTTCATTATTAGAACGTTGTGTCATCTTTCCAAATCTTAAGGAAGAACTAAAATAAACCTTAACTTACTTTGACTATAACAACTATCCACCATGCCTTATCAGGGATGGATATTAAATATAAAATAAAAATGCTGACAGTGACCGTTTTGTACATTATGTTCAATATATATAATTTGCTGCCTGTAGCTGTTTGCAGATCTATTTTATATTTGTATGGAGATATTACTGTAAAAGTCAAAATCAGGTCTTTTGGGACTTTTTGCATCGATGTTTTAATATTTTGAGGGTCAATATTTAGTATCGTGTTTCTGACTGTGAATGTTTTTTATTTCAAGTGACTTTTCATTCAAATTACTGTTAGAATATTTCTGAAAATTAAACCTTACATTTCTGTTGTCCTGCAGTTTCTTATATTTCTATATAACCCAAAAACACACTCAATACGTACTATTCATTACAATTTAGTAATTAGACGTGGCCAGGCAGATACCAGTCGAGCACTAGGACCCAGGCAGTCCTAGACTGTAGAGGGAGACAGGAAGCTCACCTGGGCCTCTTTCCTGCACACCTGAGCTCAATGAGGCTCCGCCTTCATTTGGTGATTTTGGTCGGCTCCCTTTGTTCTACAAGATTTGTTGAAAAACATGGTTTTACTAGTGAACACATATAAAGATGAACTGTGTCTTTTAGCTCTTTAGACAAAATAAAAGATGTATTAATCAATTGTTCTTTTTAACATATTAACTTGGCCTTTTTTTTTTTTTATAAATAGTCTCCGGGCACCTCCATGTTTCCAACTGAGGGGAGGGGCTTTGTTTCAGGCCTGGAAGGTATTTGCTTTTGTTTGTAAAATGTGGTTGTAAAGTTTCTTTCGTATATTCATTTGTTTGTTTGTTTCTTTAGTTCTTTTACCAGACACGTCTGAGAAGCCAGCTGCTGTTCTTTTTTTCCACCATTTGTTAGGTTTTAGTTTGTTTTAATACAAAATTGTTTGGGTTGTTTGTTCCGTTTCATTTCTGCCAGGGAGAACAAAATGGTGGCAGTCTTTATGAATGTCTTGTTTGAGTTCTTTAAGTTTCAGCATATTGTAGTGCTGTGAAATAATTTGTTTTAGCTCCAATTAGTTTGTTTTGCAGTGGTGTTTATTTGTTATATACCTTACTTTCCACCAGTCTCCCTGTCCGTGCAGTTTCAACCCACATTCTTTATTTCTTTGGTTGTTCATTTATGGTTAATTCAATTTTTTTTTGTATTAAACATAGTTATTTCAACCCCTTCATATTTCACTTTGTTTAGTCGGAGTATCCAGTCAACTGGAGATACGTTTTATATTTTATAAAGTAATAAAGCTCACATCTTGGTCTACATCAGTCTCGGTTCCAGTTTATTCTGGCCCCTCGATATCATCACCTGGTCACATAAAGAACATGTAAGACAATGACAGGCCAAAGATTCATCGTAAAAAGCTTCATATTGACTGACAACATGCGGTGTGGTCCATCAGGTTTCTGTCAGGTTTGTTCCACAACTCCACAACAATATCATTGATTTCTACTTATACTCCACTAGTTCAGCTCGCAGCTACTTAAACACCCACTTTAAAGAATTTCATCAAAGATGTGAAGCATGAGAGGCTGCTCACATTAATATTTACTACGCAACCGGAACAGTTTCTGTCACATAAAGAAACAACCTGTTCACAAACAGTCAATTTTTATTTTATGTATACATATTTGTAAATGTTGTCCTATTGTGTGCATCTTTTTTTGAGTTTCTTTGCTGTGTAACAACTAAATTTCACCACTGTGGGATTAAAAAAGGTCCAAGTCTAAGACACCGAGAGGTCTGAGAGGGAGCTCAGCCATGTTGCAGCAGGATGGTCATCTCAGCTCAAACAGCTTTGACACCTGAACATCTCTGCCTGCACCTTTTTTATGATACCAAAGAAAATATCCTCCATGATTCTGCAGTGCAGCTGAGCTGGACAGAAAGCAGGAGAGATTTACTTCCTAACTGCTGCATGAAAGCAGCTGTTGGAAGATTAAAAAGACAAGCTGCTGCCTGACGCTCGTTTTACCAAAGCATCCTCTGGGTTTTATTTTTCCTTTTATTCTTCATCCAATTTCTGACACATCTGACCAACGAACTCTCCTAAACCTGCTGGAATTACACAAACCTCTGTTTGTGTAATGTGTTTATTTACTTGTTTATTTATATGAAGTAGATGTTCATTTGCATATTGAACAGGGACATGAAGTCCAATCTCAAGTGATCACTTGAGCTGCATGATAACGCTTCTTGGGTCTGTTTGAGTCAACTAAATGCTAATGTCTGTATGCACACATGCTGACAAAGGCTATGCTAATATGATTATGTTTAATAGGTACACTGGCCACAATGTTCCTGCTAATATTTACCTAATCATCAAGGTTTTTATTGCCTGAAGAACATTGACGGTCTGCAGCAAATTTAATGGCAATTTGTCCTCAAAGTTTCAAGTGGTGACTGAAAAAAAAAATGCTTACAGCTAGTATGATGATAGCATGGCTACCACGTTATCAGATAAACAAAGCAGACACTTTGTACTTTCAGAAAATGCACTTTTTACATCAAATTTGATTTGACAGCTAAAAGTCTAATGTTCTTCTTCTCCTGATGGCTTTATTGAATCTTTGTCTCTGCTCTCCCCTGCAAGTCCGTCACAGCCTCAGATCACGCCGGCCTTTCAACACCTTCACAATCCATTCAATGGGATGTTCTTCCTTCTCAGTCTGAAAGTGTAAATCACACTTTCACCAGATTTAGAAAAAACCTTCTTGTAAGGTTACCTCTTTCGAGCACAAATCTGATTCCATCCCTGTTAACATACTATTGATCCGATTAGGTGCGAGTCGTGTAGACGGAAATGATTCCCTGCTCTCAAGAAATCCATATGCTTTCAGGCGGCGGCCTGAGAGAGCCGCAAAGGTGAGAATATACTTATTTTGTCCACCTCTTTACTCAGTTGGAGGCTTTTTCCACATTATCCTCTGACCCGTTTCCTGGTAGAATAAAAGAAAACACATTTAAGAACATCAGAGCTGCACTTCTGAAGGTCTGCCTGCACGCTCTTTACAGCAGAGACACATCGTGCCTGTTGGAGGTTTTCAAATCTGGGATACCAAAATAATTTAAGTATCTTGTGTCGGGAGGTTTCTCCCTCTCCCTCTCCTTTTCTCTCTCTCTCTCTCTGTGTGTGTGTGTGTGTGTGTGTGTGTGTGTGTGTGTGTGTGTGTGTGTGTGTGTGTGTGTGTGTGTTACACCATGCAATTAGTAAGACAAAAGAAGCTTGCCTGTTATTATGCAGCCCATGAATTTAGAAGCAGCTACACTTGGCGAACAGGTGAGAAACAAAACATCCAGTCGAACCTTTGAGTCATTGTGAGTTTCCAGTTAGAATCATAATAAATGTCATTGTTTTATTCCTTTTGAGGAAGTGCTGGAAACTGTGTTTTCTCAATTACCAAAAACTGGGAGGACAATAGTCAGTCAAGTGTACAGCTTGTGTTTCACCTCGATTCTAATTGACATAAAGGTGATGTGAGTTAACCTGTCTGCACCGACTGTCACTCACAGCTTCAGTTTTCTTCTCTGTGAATACAGTCTGCGAACTTGACTTGTATTAGCATCGCACAGCCACTCTGAAGGACGGACCAATCGGAGATCAGTATCAGGGTTTAATCACGTTTGTCCCGCCCCTCCTTCACTGTGATTGGATGGCTGGTGACAGTGACAAGCACAACTCTTGGTGAACTCTCGGTGAGGAAAAAAACGCAGAACGTTGAATAAACTGAGCACCTCGTCGCTGCTGACGTTGATTGAAACAGAGTGTCGGCCGGTGTCGACGCATGCTGATTGGTTAAAATCAACCAGAGGTTTACGACCAGTAGGAAGAAAGGACTGTAAGTGATTGTCCGTTGAGGGTACCCAGACCAATATTCATGCAGTGAAATCAGGGCGGTTCACACCAGGGTATAAGCAACCTGTCGCAGCAAATACACATTCAGCTGACAGAGAAATATTAGCATTTATTTGGAGTGGAGTCTCTGGCCACCCAACGTTCCCTCTCCTGTTAACTGTGGTTTTGTCTTCACCAACTCCTGAGAGAAATCTCTGGCTCTTTAGGAGCTAAATGTGCCACTGTGGTCACCAGCGAGTCACTTGCTCTGTGTGCTGTTTGATGCAGGGCGGGCGGCCAACAGCTTTCCACTGCTTGAAACAAGACTGATAAAAGAAGGGAGAGTGAACCAGTAAACAGTAAAGTTAAGGAAAAGGAAACCAAAACAATGGGCTAAAAGTCAGTACAATGCTGCATGGAGCAGGGGCACAGCTGAGTCACTCTTTTATCTGTCCATAAAGCTAAAGTGTGTGGGGTTTAAATATATCTGTATCGGAGCTCCAAGTGATTGTCCAGAAAAAAAAACATTGTGGCAGATGGCAAATTCAATTTAAAGAATAACACATTTTGTCTTTTTTTCTTTAATATGAAAAATATTGCAATACAATTCAACACTCCATATTCTTCTATCGTAGATCAAATCAAAGACATGAATGAGCAGAAAGCAACACATTAACTGATCCAATTTTCATTGAGACAGGGACTGTCACGTTCACACAAAGAAAAAGTTATTTCACCAGAATAAAATAAAGGATAATGTGATTGCATTCTGTAACAATCCTGCATGTTGTGACTCAAAGTTGTGAACCTTAATTGTCCTTCACACTCCACTGGTCCTCTGCTCACTCTGCCATGACGTGTACAAAGCAGATGGATTGACATTATGCATTTTCTTTTTCATACCATGAGGACGTTATTGTTCCTAAAATCTACATTCAAACACATTATTTCTTTTACAGACTGAGAGTTTTAGGATGGCCGACAATTTTTTGTGGCATTGAAGCACTGCAGGAGTCAAGATCAAACCTGAAAATGTCCATTCTCTGGAAATTCCAAACAGTTTTTGGTGTGACTGTGATTTAATAAAAATGAACTCCAGAAAATGACCTTGAGAAAAGAAACTCATAATAAAAATGTTGATTACATGCTGATGTGACCCTGACAGAACAGAGTTCACTTCGGTCAGGATGTGCAGTTAGCGAGGTTTCTTCAGGTTTAACTCTGGATTTCCAGGACCACGAAGAGGATTATTTCTTACTCGGATACTTCGCCATGGTAACTGGTGCTGCACACCTAATCTGTCTGAGATAACAGATAAAAACATAGAAAAGCACCACCTACTGGCCAATACTTTCACTCGAAAAAATAACATAATTCATTGCTGAAGACCAGAGCTCAGTGCACAGATAGTGAAAAAGAAAGAGTTCAGAAACCAGAGAAATTCTTTGGCTCTGCCTGACAATTCTTACTTAAGAAATATACATCCCATTCCATGGTGCTTGTTGTACTGATATCATTCTCCAACAGAGACTGACTGAAACAATAAAGCTTTGTATTTGTTGTACTTATAAAATATGATGTAAGCTTACACACCGCTTTGAATTATGTTTTTATATTTATTAAAATAGGATTTGCCTGGCTGAAAAACTAAAACGGTCATACACACGATAAGACACATTAAAAACTATAATCTTATAATTCTTTAAAGTATTACATTACCCACGCAGAATGTTCTAGCTGCAGCTATAAATCATTCTGCTTCAGGAGAAAAATGCTTTCTGGCTGTTTGTATTCCTTTATGTCTTCTTTATGTCTTCGGCAGCGTGGACTCCAAAATATACACAAATACATAGGCAAAACAAACTAAAACAATTTAAAACAGAACAATAGGGCTCCAGTGTTCATTGTTTGATCCTGATCCCATTGGCTTATTGCTTTTTTCATATAGGAAGCCATATTTGGGACATAAAGACACCATCATTTTGAGGAAAGGTTCCTAAATTTGTTTTCTGTCTTCTCAATTAGTGATCATGGAAAATGAGAGATAAAGGCTCAATTTGTTTGTCCCTGCAGTGATCTTTTATATCCAAGTAATAGCGCTACTGCTGCATTCATGTAGTGTCAAGCACTATTTATTACGTGTCAGTGTAATTACCTGATGTTAAGTCATTTATGTTGGCAGCCCTGACCTTTCAGAAAAATTATAAATGTGTGGTTGTAATTACTACACCTTACAAAAACAGCAGTTCACATTTTTTCACAAGTTAAAGTAAAATATTTAGAACTTCTTTTATGAAAATTCAGTTCATGTTTGGTTGTATGTTCAGCTAATATATTGTAGTTTTGGTCATGTAGAGTTTGTCTTCATAACTTAGATAACAGCCTACGTCTGAGGAAAATGTTCATCTTCCCAACGGCCTCATCTTTCCTCTCTGTGTCTTTGTATTTCCTCCCTGTTAGTTTACAAAAGTTTTCACCTAACCTAACAATGCCATCCATGTTGCCGTTGCCTAGCAGCAGCGTTTTTACAACTTAACTACATAAAGGCTAAGCATACTGTGCACACAACTTCCCATGCTGTAACTACGAACTCAGAGTTGATGAACAAATATATCTGATGAACAAAGATATCTGGTGAACAAAGATAATCTGATGAACAAAGATATCTGATGAACAAAGATATCTGATGAACAAAGATATCTGATGAACAAAGATATTCTGATGAATAAAGATATCTGTTGGACAAAGATATCTGATGAACAAAGATAATCTGATGAACAAAGATATCTGGTGAACAAAGATAATCTGATGAACAAAGATATCTGATGAACAAAGATATCTGATGAACAAAGATATTCTGATGAATAAAGATATCTGTTGGACAAAGATATCTGATGAACAAAGATAATCTGATGAACAAAGATATATGATGAACAAAGATAATCTGATGAACAAAGATATCTGATGAATAAAGATATCTGATGAACAAAGATATTCTGATGAATAAAGATATCTGTTGGACAAAAATATCTGATGAACAAAGATAATCTGATGAACAAAGATATCTGATGAACAAAGATATCTGATGAACAAAGATATCTGATGAACAAAGACATCTGATGAACAAAGATAGCTGATGAACAAATATATCTGATGAACAAAGATATCTGATGACCAAAGATATCTGATGAACAAAGATATCTGATGAACAAAGATATCTGATGAACAAAGACATCTGATGAACAAAGATAGCTGATGAACAAATATATCTGATGAACAAAGATATCTGATGAACTAAGATATATGATGAACAAAGATATCTGATGAACAAAGATACCTGATGAACAAAGATATCTGATGAACAAAGATATCCATGGACTCGTGTGTTTTTAACATTTTAGCTCCGTGTCATGTGTTCAAACCAAACCGGTCCAGCTAGCCTCCTCTAGGATTGTAAGTGCGTGACTATCCGTGGTGTTACGGTACGGGTGCTCAGAGCGACCAAAAAGGACCAAAAGAGACCCGACTTCACCAAATGGGTCATTTAATAGAAATATAACATGTAGAAACTACATTATATTACATATTATATGAAACTCAATTCTAATTCTCTATTCCCATTGAGGAGGTGGAGTGATATTTGTAGAGTTGAGCAGGGTGTGATGTCATGCTGATTTGTTCTAAATGTACAGTTGACCAATCAGATCTCTGGGTTGAACTACTTGTTGTATAATTTTTATTTTTACAATATCAGGCAGACTTTCACATATGGCTACAGATGTGTATTTTTTCGGTATGTGGGTAGGGGGTGGGGTTCCGACATTTCCTGTAGAAGTTCATCGGATGTGCTAACCATCTATTGCATCAACTGTCTGGGTTAGGTCCCCGACTATCCCGCAGGGGAATTCTGTGAAGATGTGGTGGTCCTGGGCTGGCTTGGTTACACATGGTCTGCAGTTGTGAGACTGGTTGTATGTACGACCAAATTCTCAGACAGTGACATTCATCAGAAATTGTAACGTCACACTTACTCACATCTACACCAGGTTAAAAAAAAAAGAGCAGAAGAATGAAACAATAAAAAGATCAAGAGAATACATTTACAATAAATAACAATATATAATGAATACAATAGTTTAAAAAAAAAACATAGAGTGCAAATACTTAAAACACTCTAACAATAAAAGTTTACATTAGGCCGGTCTATTGGCTCTGAGTGTACTCATCAGATGCTCTGAGGGAGGTGTTAAATAATTAATACCGCTTGATAGGATGTTAAATTAATGTTCAATTCAGCTCTGGTGGACATTCCTGCAGTCAGCATGGCAATTGTAAGCTCTCTCTGAAGTGACCTGTTTTTGTGTTCAGAAATGACTTTTGTTGTGATTTAGGCCATATAGATGAAATTTAATTGAACTGAACTGAAATTGCTTCCTTTGACGAGAATGAGAGCACAGTGATTTCCTGTTTTTATGGATGAATAAAGTAAATGTTGTAAAAAGATACAGACACACCTTTCTCTGTGTTATTCTGTGTGTTAGTGTGTTAGTCTGTCTATGTGTTAGTTTATCTGTGTTAGTTTGTCAGTGTGTTAGTCTGTGTGTGTGTGTGTGTGTGTGTGTGTGTGTGTGTGTGTGTGTGTGTGTGTGTGTGTGTGTGTGTTAGTCTGTATGTCGTGTATGAGGTGTGGTTGGAATGGACCCAAACACAGACACAGACTCGAGTGAACGTACAGAAAAGTCTTTATTTTTACAGGTGGCCAGGAGCCTAATGTCTTTGCCCTGCTCTCTTTCCTCTTCCCTGAGTCAGGAGGGAAACTCCACCGAACTCTCACCGGGGGGCCAGCGCTGGTGGTGCGGCCACACACTCAGCTCTGGTCCGGGCAGGATCAGGTGGGCCGTAGACACGGCAGGGAGGCAGGCAGGCACCGGGAGTCCTAACGAGGACGAGGAGCAGGTTCTCTGTGTGGTCTCCCGAGGTCCGACACAAGAGGGCAGCAGACTGGATCACTACTGTGGTCTCCCGAAGTCAGGATTGGTGGCAGCTGTTCAGACTGATGAGGGGCGTGGCCATGGGAGGTGACTGGAGGCGGGCAGAGGAGGACAGAACAAAACCCAACAACAACAAACACAACAAACACACCCGGGAATGACAGGACTCATGAGGAAAGTAGGTCTGGGAACAAAGGTCCAAACACACAGGGTCAGAAAAGGATCCTGGCAGTTTGTGTGTTACTCTGTGTGTGTTAGTCTGTGTGTGTTAGTCTGTCTGTGTGTTAGTATGTCTGTGTGTTAGTATGTGTGTGTTAGTTTGTGTGTTAGTCTGTGTGTGTTAGTCTGTCTGTGTGTTAGTATGTGTGTGTTAGTTTGTGTGTGTTATTCTGTGTGTGTTAGTCTGTGTGTTAGTGTGTGTGTGTTATTCTGTGTGTGTTAGTCTGTGTTAGTGTGTGTGTGTTATTCTGTGTGTGTTATTCTGTGTGTGTTAGTCTGTGTGTTAGTGTGTGTGTGTTAGTCTGTGTGTGTGTTAGTCTGTGTGTTAGTGTGTGTGTGTTATTCTGTGTGTGTTAGTCTGTGTTAGTGTGTGTGTGTTATTCTGTGTGTGTTAGTCTGTGTGTTAGTGTGTGTGTGTTAGTCTGTGTGTGTGTTAGTCTGTGTGTTAGTGTGTGTGTGTTACTCTGTGTGTGTTAGTCTGTGTGTGTTAGTCTGTCTGTGTGTTAGTATGTCTGTGTGTTAGTATGTGTGTGTTAGTTTGTGTGTTAGTCTGTGTGTGTTAGTCTGTCTGTGTGTTAGTATGTGTGTGTTAGTTTGTGTGTGTTATTCTGTGTGTGTTAGTCTGTGTGTTAGTGTGTGTGTGTTATTCTGTGTGTGTTAGTCTGTGTTAGTGTGTGTGTGTGTTATTCTGTGTGTGTTATTCTGTGTGTGTTAGTCTGTGTGTTAGTGTGTGTGTGTTAGTCTGTGTGTGTGTTAGTCTGTGTGTTAGTGTGTGTGTGTTATTCTGTGTGTGTTAGTCTGTGTTAGTGTGTGTGTGTTATTCTGTGTGTGTTAGTCTGTGTGTTAGTGTGTGTGTGTGTTATTCTGTGTGTGTTATTCTGTGTGTGTTAGTCTGTGTGTTAGTTTGTGTGTTA
Organism: Embiotoca jacksoni; assembly: GCF_022577435.1. NCBI lineage: Eukaryota > Metazoa > Chordata > Actinopteri > Embiotocidae > Embiotoca > Embiotoca jacksoni. The sequence continues at coordinate 115,013 of NW_027185430.1, forward strand.
GTGTGTGTGTTAGTCTGTGTGTGTGTTAGTCTGTGTGTTAGTGTGTGTGTGTTATTCTGTGTGTGTTAGTCTGTGTGTTAGTGTGTGTGTGTGTTATTCTGTGTGTGTTATTCTGTGTGTGTTAGTCTGTGTGTTAGTTTGTGTGTTAGTCTGTGTGTTAGTGTGTGTGTGTGTTAGTCTGTGTGTGTGTTAGTCTGTGTGTTAGTGTGTGTGTGTTAGTCTGTGTGTGTGTTAGTCTGTGTGTTAGTGTGTGTGTGTTATTCTGTGTGTGTTAGTCTGTGTTAGTGTGTGTGTGTTATTCTGTGTGTGTTAGTCTGTGTGTTAGTGTGTGTGTGTGTGTTATTCTGTGTGTGTTATTCTGTGTGTGTTAGTCTGTGTGTTAGTTTGTGTGTTAGTGTGTGTGTGTGTGTGTGTGTCTGCTCCCAGCTCTATATCACCTGCACCTGATGACCTCTCCTACTCCTCATTCAAACACCTGCAGTGAATCAACTCACCCACCTGTACTGCTCTTGTTCCCAGCTTCTTCCTCCGGTCGTTCAGAGATCGTTATCAGCCTCTGCTGCTGATAGTTTGACTGAACATGTGAGTTGTTTCCTCCGGCCTGCTCCAAACATTTGTCTTCGGTGCTCAGGATCGTAGCTTGTTTAATTGCTGCCCTCCTCCAGCTTCATCTCCGCCTCGACTCTCCATCATTCAACTCATGGGCTTTCTTCCACAGCTCACGCCAGCGATCAGCTACTCCTCCCCTACCACTCGCTCTGCCGGCCCTGCCTGCCTTCAACCTCCAGTCAGCAACTGAAGTCCCCTTCTTTCCTGAGGAGAAATCAATGAAAATCATTCCAACTCATCTCCTGTCTGCTTTGGGTTCTAACCACAGTCCAAAGTTATAAGAAACAACTCAGTGTAACTTATGAGCAAAGGAAATAAGTGACTCACCCTCCTACAAAAACAGACAGACACAGTAAACCAGCTTTAACTTGGCCATGTAGAAAAAAATACAGGTAATGTGTATAAACACTTTAAATATTAGATGATTTAGTTGATGAAAACCCCAGAGTTTGGAGAACAGGATTTACAGCCTGCGGACACCGTAGTTCACCAGCAGGGCACAAACCGATAAATCTTCCTGCGTTGTTTTATCTGCTGTTTTTGCCCTCCGGTCCTGTTTGACAGTCCGCTCACAAAAACTGCCAGCGCATTCTGGCAGATAGCAATGATCAGTGTTCAAACTTAAAGAGGAGGATGGACAAGGAGGTTTTTCAGCTTGATTTGACATTGATCCATCGCCCGGTCTATTCAGAGGAGAGGAATGTGTCTGTGACTGTTTGGGAGTAGCCGGACGTTGAAGGGCAATACAGTTATACTAAAAATCCCTTCTGCTCACCTCTTTTTTTGTGTTTTTATTCTGAATTATGTTCTCCTTTTCTGAAATGGAGGCGTGCATTTGCCCCAGTTAAGATACTTCAACATGGAAATCTTGTAATTGCTCTTTGGTGTGGACAACAGAGGAATAGTTCTTCAAGGCAAAGGTGAGGGGAACAGTTTGGGTTTGGCAGTCATGGCAAGTCTGTTTATCTGTGTCATCTGTGGAGACACACCCAGGCATCTGTAAGAACACACACACACACACACACACACACACACACACACACACACACACACACACACACACACACACACACACACACACACACACACACACACACACGTTTGGATAACAGCAAGTACACACAGCCAGGTGCAGGGAGTAACCTGTTTAAGAGCAGCACTGCTGCGCTGTCCATGGTGCTGAACATGAATCCCATCTCTCTCTGTGTTTCTGGAGCAGTCGTAAAACATCAAGTCTATTCTTTAAATTGCAAACAATAGTATTCATTTTTTACATACAGTAGAGTAACAATATATTGAAACAGATTTTACCACAGTAGGTTTAAAGTAGGAATCTGCCTCTCCCGGATGCTCTTTTTATGCCCAATCACGTTAATGACCTGTTGCCAGGTAACCTAATTAGTTGTGAAATGTTCCACCAGGTGTTTTTTAAGCATTACACAACTTTTCCAGTCTTTTGTTGAAACATTTTGCTGACATCAGATTCAAAATGAGAAACTTTCTCAGTTTCAACATTTGATATGTTGTCTTAGTTCTATTTTTAATTAAACATGGGTTTACATGATTTGTCATCAAATTCTGCTTTTATTTACATTTTACACATTTTCTTTGGAAATGGGGTTTTAAAAGATTTAGATAAAATGGCACTTTTCTATTTTATCCCCACTTTATTGAGGTGGGTGTATAGAGAAGTCACAGAAAATAATACCTTAGAAACTGGATAAATGGAGCTAAAAGAAGGTGCTGAGTTCCAATGAGGCCCATAAGGTCCAACTGAAATAACATTTGGTTTGTACCTTTTTGCAGTCTAAAATAATATCAGTATGTTTTTAGATGTATTGGTAATAGTGTTGGTGTCTTGGTCTGATTGACAGCAGCTAGCAGGCTGACAGTGTCAGTATTACACGACAGAGAGACAACGTAGTCAAAGTTTATTGGCAGACAGTGTGTTGTCAGTGGTGTGGAAGACTAAGGAGCACACTGACATCTAACCAGACCGAAGTGACATCTGCAGCCACATTTACATGCTGTTAAATGTGCTGCAGCCGAGCAGCTAATTTGCTAATCACCCTGCAAACTGACAGTTAAAGTCCACTTTTCTCCGTTCATTTGTTTGGTGTTCTGTTCATGTTTCTGTTCTGAATAAGTTATTTAGAGAGCAGACACTATGTATTCTGTAGCTGAGAAAAATCTTGCATTATATATGGCAATGAGCCGTCATTTCAGACTCCCAATGAACAGCAGCACATGTTTATATTCTGCTGCTCTTAGTTTACAGGACCTGATGTTCTGCGGTTGATTCATGTAACTGCTAACACACTGTTATGAAGCCTTTTCCCTTGAAATATTCTCATACATCAAAACGCCTAGAACGTAGTAGGAAGTGAAGCCATCTGGGCTTAGCCTGGGCTCTTCAGGTTGACTTTTTAGGTGATGAATTCAAAGTGAAAGCAACAATAAATAATCCTTAGAAGAGAAAGTGAAAACAGTTGATATATGCTACGTGGCACATTGGTAGTACCAAGACATAATACACACACACACACACACACACACACACACACACACACACACACACACACACACACACACTCTGTCTCTCTCTCTCTCCCTTTGTGTGTCTCTCTCTGCCACCAGTCAGATGTTGAGTCGGACTGAAAAGAGAGCAAACTGAGTCATGGCTGACACACAGACTGCCCGCTGAGCTGAATCGTTTCTATTGGACTCAGTTCTATTTTCTAGTCTGTGCACTTCTTCCCTCTTTGGAGTCTGCCCAGTAATGTAAGGAACACTATATGCCCTATTTCTCTATGGTTTATGAACACATCTGACTGTTTACATCAAACTATTCTTGTCGTTTAAATGCAGGTGTGACTTTTGATTTATTAAGGACAACAATAGCAGTGTGTTTGTGCGATTCTCTATGGGAGAATATCTGCATATCAACACCTCGAACCGCTCTAAATTATCCAAATTTAAACCGGAGGGGACAGGTGTTATAGCTTTCTATCCTTCTGACACTAATTATTACTATGCATGTACATTCAGGAGGGTGAGGTTAGCTTTTATTTTAGCTGAATAATTCAAGTCATATGATATCATTAACCTTTGACCTACCGCGTCTCCCACAAATCACATTTATAGAGTGTTAATTTGCAACAGAAAAAAGGATTCTGAATGGCATGTAAATGAAATAAAGAACTTACCTGAAAACTGTCAAAGTGTGAGAATCAGTGTTCGCTGACAACATCCATCTGTCTTTCCTATCAACAAGATCGGCTCATAGCAGTGCTTGATACAGAGAGGGGAGAGATAGTGGTCTGAGGTAAAAATAGAAACGTGAACAGTGAACCTTATTTCTGAAACCACAATCCTTCCGTAACTTTAACCAAGTTGCAGTTGCTGCACATACCCAACCGATATTTGTAGGTTATGAATATATAAAATACATTTCTAAGGAACAGAGTTTCTGTCAACCACAGAAGGTTCTCATTATTATTACCATTGTATAACCATCTACCAAACACCTACGGGATGGATTTCCTTGAACCTACAGACTGGTGAATCTGTGACTCCTTCTCTAGTATCAACACAATGATGACACTGTGGAAGAAGGATGTAATCACTTTAACTAACGGAAGACTCTCCCAAAGTGTCCAATAGCTTGGACACTTGGATACTTTTATTACCTTCAAAACTCATTTTATTTGCATCAAATGGCTGCATAATTGATGTAGTATTAATTAGCAAAGTGTTAGAATGCTAAGAAGCTAAAATGTCATGTCAAACAACAACAGTTTAGCATGCTGATGTTAGCATTCAGCTAATAGCCCCACAGTGAGGCTTTAGACAAGGGGTCTCCAACAAGTTGGTCACAGGCTTCCCAGTAGCTCATGAGCTACTGGTTGTGTGTTGAGTATCAAGTTGTTATTGTTCACATAAGAGAAGCTTATTCAGCTTCTTTGGTGGAGCTCATCTATGTGAATACATGTTACAGTGTACGAGAGCAACAAAAGAAGTAGAGTTGTAGGTGTCAGAAGAGTAAAGTTTGGAGACTACTGCTTTAGTGTGTGGTATATTCTACATACAGAAAGGAAAAAGCAGTGACTCCTCTTCTTTTTCCACGGCAGAGATCTTTTTGCAGAAACTGCCTCTCTCATATTGTATATAGCTTCATACATTTAGCTGAATGTGCACTCATTTTCATTCATCTCATCCAGACATTTGTGGGATCTCCAGTTAAATATCAAATATCAAGTCTACTCATGCACGTAGAAGCACCGGAAATGGTCTTTCCCTGTCTGTTCATTAATGGCATCAATTTGAATTATGTTTTTTATTTCTCTTTGATTTTGAAAGACTCCTACCAAATCGGACAGAAATCTTCATACGATTTTCAGTTTTAAAAATGATGATATTTGAGTCCAATGTGAAAGCTATTAAATATGACACATCAACAGCTCTCCTTCTCTCACATTAAATAAAGCATGTATTAATGCTTGTTTAGTTAGTTTGTCTCTCTACAGACAATAATAACCACACAGCGAGTGATTCCCTACTTTATTTACACCATTTGGAGGTCCAATACTATGCAATCAGTCAGCAGAAGGCAGTTATAATATTGAAAAATTAGAATTTCACACCTCAATTTGTTATCATTATCCTAAAAATGCTGAATTAAATCCATCTAATGAATTTGCCATGAGATAATCATAGTTTATACAATTACCACAGCTCATCTTATAGATGGTGGCAAGATGAATTATGAGACATGAACATGTATTTAATTAATGATTGATTCACTTTATGCAAATTAATTTGCATGCTTCACATTTGTGTGGTTTGACTCTCCTCTTATAGATTAGTGAATCCATCTGGTTCTATTCAGATAAAGAACAATATTTTTTAATTCTGTCCACAATTTGTAGGCCAGCGTCCACGTTGAGGAAAAACATTGATTTTTCAAAGAGGCATGAGCAGCAGCAGATTTGTGCTCCATGAGTGTCTTGCTGCAAAATGATCAGGAAACACCACTGGCTTTAATGTCTTCTTGTTGTTTGTTGTTTTTTTTTGTTTATACAATTTTCCACTTTTAATGAAGGAATAATTTAAATGTTAATTTTAGTATAATCCCAGAGTTAAACAGTCAGATACTCAAATTGTTACCACATTTTGATCTTTTGTATATCTCTAAATGATTTGACAAAAAAAAAATTCAACTACAATTGTATTTAACTAATTTGTCTAAGTTATTTATAATGCAAGAAACAAATCATCTTCAATTCCACCGTCACAGATGTTTGGTGCTTTTCTCTGATTGTGACCTTAATCTTAACGCTTTGGTCTGTTGTCTGAGCCTTACACTGATCAAAGCAGTAAAGATGGAGGCAATAAAACCAAAACAATGACCTAAAAGATGCTAAAGCAGTGCAATCCAGAGCTGGGTTACAGTTTATTAAAACAACAATTCTTCTTTCATAGAACTTATTGTCATTTGATCAATTGAAACATTGAGACTCAAACAGATTTGAATCTGATTTCACCTCACTGTGTTTGTGGGTTCTGACAGAGGTGATGAGTATCTGTCACTTTGGCTTCGTTCACACTGCAAGCCTTCCTGCTAATTTAGATGTATTATTTATTTAGATTTTTATGGCTGTTCACATTATGTGGCCGGTATTAGATCCCAGTGCGAACTGCTGACATTCCTGAACTGACCCACATGCACAAAAGAAAAATAGCAAATACATCCCATGCACCCTCCTGTTTGTTAGAGAAGACTGTCTGACGGTATTGACAAAACAGGTGCAGCTGAGGCAGTTTGCAAATAATAACAATAATATTACTTGATATGACTATTCTGACAACATGTCACCATAAAGTCAAAGAAAATTGAATTATCTGTACAGATCTGGAAGCCTATAATTAAGGTTTGGAGGTTTAGGGTGCTACCTTCTTTTATCAATGGCTTTTGATTACGTATTGCTTGTCCCTGATTATCTGACTTAAATGCAAAATATTGCCGTCCTCAAATCTTGGTTGTGTTTCTTGTTTTTCCCAATTTGCATCAGACCTGTGTCTGTACTTGCATCTGCTGCTGTTCCACAGCATGTTATTGTCAGTATCTGCAGCTGCAGCATGTATGATACCTACGTTATTATTTAAAAACAAGCACTGGCATATGTTTTGCAATCTGACATTGACTTGGTACCAGATGTATGGCGTGATATTCTTGTACAGATGTTCACACTTCCCTCTACAAACAAATAAAAAACGTCTTTGCACATCAAGCTCCATCCCTGCATCCTGTGAAAATACAACGTGGATTTACATAAATGTCCACACTCACCCACAGTCCTGCATCCGTTCTGTGATAATCCCCCTCAGTGCCCCTCCGCTGCCCACAAGACTAATGATGAAATAAGCCCTGAGCTTAGCGTCACACAGACCTGAACTAAGATGACCTGACTTGGATGATACGGGCACAACATAATTCCTGTGGCATCAATCCAACATCCACTTATCTGTAAAACACTATCCAGACAGACCGAACTATTTCCTCCTCATCATTTTGTCCTTCATGCACATTACAGTTCTTTGTGAGGTGTGCAGCTTCAGTACGTCTACTGAAGTGGAGTCGTTTAGATATACAGTATGTTATGAGTCGAAGCTTATAGACACCAACCAGACAACAGCTGTGATATCCAGAAGGTTTCGGTGCCTTTGCTCTTGTTTCAGTCAGTGCACTTTTTAATAGCGGTGTGTGTGTGTGTGTGTGTGTGTGTGTGTGTGTGTGTGTGTGTGTGTGTGTGTGTGTGTGTGTGTGTGTGTGTGTTATTCTCAGATTTCATGTTCATTTCCTGTTTTATTTTGAAACTCACCTTGTCTCTGGTTTTATGTCGGTTCACCTCCTTGTGTCTTCCCTCCGGTGTGATTGTGTTTCCCGCCCTGATTGTTTCCGCCTGTGTTAATTAGCTCCGCCCCATGTGTATAAAGTCTTCTTCACCTCCTGTCCCAGATCGTTGTTGTCCTTTGTGCTCCCTCCTTCCAGTTGTTTGCGAGTTACTTGTGAGAATGACCTGTTTGCTTTTTACCGAGTCTTTCTGCCCAGCCCACCAATTGACTGCTCTACTGCTTTTTTGACCTTTTGATTTTTACTTTAGCTCTGTAGCTCACTACTAGCGTGCTTTTTTGGTTTGACCTTTGTGACCTCAAGTAAGGAACTTGAACTTTGGCTTTGTGTTGTGCCTTTGGGTCCAAACCTTGTGCTCACCACTGTGTGTGTATTAAACCTAAAATAGTCCTTGTTTGAAAGGAATCGGTTTACATTCACATTTGGGTCCAAAACGAAAATCCCTTTAATGTCATTCATTCAAGTTTTAGGTTACGTTTAAAGTCTGGTTTAGGTGACTAGTAGTTAAGGTTGAGGTCAAAATCCATAGGAAGTCAATGTGATGTCCTGACAAGATGGAGTGTGTGTGTGTCCATCACTGTCTGTTCTCCTGGGGAGGGATGTGTGTGTATACAGAGGGTAGCCTATGTGTGTATTATGGTGTGTGGGTGGTATTGCATGCAAAGCACAAAACATTGTGTGTGTGTGTGTGTGTGTGTGTGTGTGTGTGTGTGTGTGTGTGTGTGTGTGTGTGTGTGTGTGTGTGTGTATGTGTGTGTGTGTGTGTGTGTGTGAGTGTAAGATTTAGCTAAAGTTAATTATCAGAGAACCCATTTTGTTTATGTGCATGTGTATATAAGTGTGTGTGTGTTTGTGTGTGTGTGTGTGTGTGTGTGTGTAGGGGGGGGGGGGGGGGGGGGTTAATGCAGCCAATGAAGCAGAAAGTTGGTTGTAGATTTGTATTTTGTATTCAGAAAGTGTGCAGCTGATCACGGAGCATCCTCTCCTGTTCTTCACAGCAACAACATACACGTGTTCAAAATGTTTGAAAGGGCACAAAACCACGTTTTACTCACGAACAGAAGCTGCTGAAGGTATGAACTCATCAGTGTTACACACCAAGATCCTCCAGAACAACATGATGACAGGACTCCTCTGGTTGGTTGTCTACATGTGAGTGTCCGATCCCTCCTGAATCCTTTTATCCATTTATTATTTTTATTATCCAAAATTACAAAGTAAATAAAACACTCCAAAGCAAAAAAACAATAACAGTGTGTTTTTCACAAATTTGACGCTCAAGTCATAAATAAAACAATGAAAAGCACCTCTAACAGATTTTTCTCCCTCCCTTTGTCTCTCAGTAATTCGTTTAGCCTCAGTCTAGGGGTTAACACTTGTAGTAAGTACAGAGTGGAAAATGCAATTATTCTAATTGTTTCTTCTCCTATTCTCCAACTCTTCAAGCTAATGGGCTGCTACTATCTGCTTCTGCCTGAATACCCTCTTCTCTTTGGCAAACAACCACAAGTGCAATCCCGCTCCTCCCATATGTACAACTGTAGCCCATTATACACAGTGAACAAAACATGATGTCATGTTCCCAACACTGGACTGTGTAACGTCTTTGCCTCGGGGTATATCACAGATCCCTGAAGGCAAAAGAGGTTCAACTTCTTCTCTTTCTGTTTTATAACAATGTTTTTGTAGCACTGTGAGATTTATTGTAAAGCTTTGGGATGGCAAGTTTATTTTTGCTGCCTTTTTCTTGTTGAGTGCCAATTAGTGTGGTATCCCCACTGAACTGCACTTTTCAGCTGATCACTGTGAGGGTTGAACACCTTAACATATCTTGATATCAGGACATGTACCAGGAATGTTTGCAAAGTAATTTTTCTAAAAAAAAAAAACCTCTGCACATTCATTGGTTCACTAATGAAGTGGCTGCATAGTGAAGACTTCTCTATTTACTTCAACAAAGACTGCCCTCGAAACGTCTTCATTGCAGAACCTGGAGTGTGAGTGAAGATTTGAATTCTAATCTGAAATGAATTCAGTTAGATAGAATATAATAATGTATTGAAAATTCAAAGCAAATCATCAATAAATAAGTTATTAATGATATTGATAATCATATTATAGTACATGCAGTAGGTGACTCCATCACGTAGGTGACTCCATCAGGTAGGTGACTCCATCACGTAGGTGACTCCTGACTGTGGGAAGAAACTGTTCTTGATATTGGAAGTGTGGATTATCTGTTATCCTCCTCCAGAAAAGGAGCAGTTCAAACCGTCCAGGTGTGGGCGGAAAGGGATCCTTTTTTTTTCCACTGATTGACTAGATGTCCTTGAAGACAGAAAAACTTGAGCCACTAATGTGCTGGACAGTGTTTCCTGCTTGCTGCAGGGCTGTATTGTAGGAGTGATGCAGCAGGACTTCCTGTTCTGGATCCTGACAGCCTGAGAATTGTTGCTCAGAATCCTAAAATCCAGCTCTAAATTGAGGTGTTGAAGCCAAACAACTGGAGTTCACTGACCAACTTCTGGGGTTTCATGGTGTTGAATGCTGAGCTGAAGTCCATTAAAAGCATTTCACTTTGTGTGTCTTCTGTGGGTCGACAGAGGATGGAGTAGCCCTGGTGCTTCATACAGTGCTGGAGCACGTGGAGCAGAGAAACACAAGAATGCTCTTCACTGAGTTCAGTTTGGCTTTTAACACAATCCTGCCAATGAAACTCATTAACAAATAACAGTACTCTGGTCTCGATACCTCACTGTGCAACTGGGTTTATGATTTTTAACAAATTACAGTCTGTCAGACTCATCAAGCATGTATCATCAGCTGTGTCCCTCAGCATCGGCGCCTCACGGTGACATCTGCTCCTTTCTAAACCTTCTCATCTCACTAACAGACGATATGAGAGTGTTCATCTCAAACAACAATACGTCTGTGTCGGAGTGAAGAATAAAACCTGACAGTATAGTGTAACAGCCACGACCTGTCTGAGAAGCTCTCATCCCGACAGTACAGTCACGCACAGGACAGTTTCAGATACAGCACTCTGCACCTCCACAAGTCTCTGCTCTCACCAACCTCTCCATATCTTGCTTCCCCCTCTATTTTTCTTCCTACTTTTGGGCTGGCAGGACAAGGTCTGCAACATTAATGGGAGCTTGAAAACATCGAGCACAGGTTTTTGAAGCGGCAGAGAGAGACGCTCTCACACTCTCTCTCCTCCTTCTCCTCTTTGCTGCTGCTGGTGAGCTGATAAATGTTGCATGGAGGATACTAGACAGATCCGTGTACTAATCCTCTGGTCAATACAACAACTCTCCTTTTGGCTGCTTTGAAATCATTCTATCTCCATCACCTCTTTCTCTCCACCATGAGAAATTCATCAGACCTAAGCAAAGCTGGCCACACACCTCCCATCCTGACCAGGATGTACATTGTTGTTTGTTTGTTTATTTGTTTTTGTGTATCAGATTGGGCCTTGGTTGCATTATATGGGCTGGGAAGTAGCAGACAATCAGTACACTGCGGGACCCCAGTGATTGTCTAAAATAAATCCACTTTTGTAATAGACATTACTGATTACTTTTTCTACCTCACAATTATTTATGAGGTAACCCTGTGAGTCCCTGTTTCCAATCCTGGCCAGCTGGACATTTACTGTTCCTAAATCATGTTTTCTTTCTGACAGAACCAGAGTCCGAGGTGGGCGAAGGGAGAAAAGACCAGCATAGAAAAAAACAATAAACTATAGGCAGGTTGGTGGCACCAGTAACTGCAGATCAGAACCATGCAGATCCAGAACCAGATACAGAAGAGAAGTAAAAACTATGGTAGAGAGAAGACACAAAGTTAACGACATGCAAGGCTGGAGTATGAATTCATGGAGAGTTACTGTTAAACTATATATCACAAAACACAGTTCTCACTCTTCATTGACGGGATGGCTTTTAAATCCTCATTTATTGGTATGAAAGTGAGCCAGGCTGCACACAGCTGACGATGTTTGTGGAGCAGAATGCTGATTTCCTGATGAGATACCTTCAGAACTTGGAGATATAAATGGCAGGTTTTAAGACTGCAGCCTTAATCCAGCACCTTAGACCTCTTGGCCACACTACCTGATACACATATAAACTTTTGTTTTCTGTTGGATAATTGGGAGAGAAACACAAAAAAAGCTTCCCCTGCACCCACTCTGCTTCTCCTTCCTGTTAGTATTGGATTCATATTCTACAAATGTGAAGGATTTGGTCGATTTTAAGCACCTAGGGAGCCGTGCTTTTCGGTTTCAATTGATAGGACGAATTCTGGCTGTAAATAGTTACTGCCGTACCTGGAGATAATGATGACAGTGGTGGGATTTGAACCCATACCTCCATGGAGACTGCTGTCTAAATCCAGCACGAGACCTCTCAGCTTCTCCACCCTTGGTTATCCAACAGTATTTGGCTGGGGAACTAGTTTCCCTAAATGTTCCTCTAGTATTCATAGCAATGCCTCTACGTCTACTACACATCCAGAAGTGGCTGTCAGGTTATCCTGAAATGAATGTTGGTCACACCGAAGATATTGATGAAGGGTTGGAGTATTTGCAGGGTTGTTGTAACAGATTATTGCAGTGCTTGTTCATAAAGATGGCAGCGATGTGATTTGGACCCACATCTCCATAAAGACTGGATCTAAAATCCAGCACCTAAGACCACTCGGCCACACTACCCCACATCACAACACATTAGCTGTTTGGAAAGTTGGTATTTTAGAAGGAAACAGAAAAAAGCTTTACAATTCTAAACTGTCAGTGTATTCAGAGATGTCAAGAAGGAGAACCTGTCGTATCATTTAAAGAGAGACAAGGTGAGGTGCAGCCTCGGCTTATAGCAGCGTGACAAAGAGCCTGAGACAACGCTAACTATAATCTTTATTAAAACACAAAGTTGAGACCTCATCTTAAAAGTAGAGAGTCTGCCTCACACCCAAACTGGGAGCCGGGTCAGAGGAGGACACTGAGAGTTAAATGTTCTTCTTCCATTTCTAATATTTAAAACTCTGCGAAACTCTGTACGCCTGCTCTCTGAGAGTAAAGTGTTTTATTATCAGGGTACTACGAGGTGTTTAAGGTCAGATGGAGCTTCAGTATTCCATCCATTCATCCATCATCTATACTCGTTTTATCCTGAACAGGGTCACTGGGGGGGGGGCTGGAGCCTATCCCAGCTCACTTTGGGAGAAGTAGTAAGGGCTTTAAATATAAGGAGACTGGTTTTAAATTCCATTCTTGATTTCAGAAGGACCCAAGAAGGGAAGCTAATATTGGAGAAATATGATCTCTCCTGCTACGTCCCATCAGAGATTTACTGGGACATCCTGATAATGAGGAATCACAATAGTCCAGCCTGGAGCTTCTTTATTATCTTTGCATTGCTTTTCTGTTCCTGTTTCTGAAGGGTCCCCTGCCTCAAAGCATCAATCCCAAGAGTGTCTGCACACGTGTTAATCGTTATATGATGAAGAATAATCTGCTCCCTACGGCTGAGCCCACTGCACCTCCTCGGGGGGAGCAGACCTCCTGGCTGAGCCTTCAGTCCCAAGAAGACACTCCTGATCTCCATCCAGGACCTCCAAGGCAACAATGTGGATTAAATCAATTTTATTGGCTGCCTTCTAATGGGCACGCCACTGAACTTCCTGATTCTATATGTACCAATATAATGACTAATATAGGCAGTTTTATATATTCCTCATTGTCTTGTTATTATTATAGAGTCAGTTGCTCCAGAGAGTATGCACACTTAATTATGTCATAGATTTAATCTCAAATTTTAAAATAAAACATTTTTGTCATTATTCTACGTTCAATAAACCCTAATGACAAAGTGAACACATATTTCCATGTTATGTTAGACATGTTTGCATAGTTATTAAAAATCCAAAGCTGATATCTCTAAATTACAAAAGTAATCAGGCCATAAAATCGTTCTTAAAGCATCTCGAGCAGCACTTCGAGCTGCGGGTCTTCCTAGTCAGGCTTTACAAGCTTTAGAGCATTCTTCCTGACACGTCCTGTCAAGCTGCATCAGACTGGATGGGGAACATCTGTGAACTGCCATCTTGAAGTCTCTCCACAGATGTTCTATGAGGCTGAAGTCTGAAGGTTTCGTGGTGCCACTCCAGAACCGTTAGAGACTTGTCCTGAAGCCACTCCAACCTTCTCTTGTCTGTTTGCTTTGGTTCACCGTTGTGCTGAAGTCTCAGACGTCGTATTCTGGAGGATCTTTTATTCAAGGAGCGGTGCATTCATCCTTTCCTCCCTTCTCCCTGTGTCTTGTGCTGAGAAGCCTCCCCACCAGCATGCTAATTATGTCCCTTCAGTGGGACAGCATGTCTCACTGAAGGGACATAATTAGTCAGGTGATGATGTTGCTCGGAGTTCTGACAAATTATGGAATTTTTTTGCCTCATCAGAACAGACAATATTTTTCATTGTGATCTAACGGTCCTTTAAAGGCAGTTTAACAAACTCCCAGCAGTCTTTCTAAACAATACCCAATCCATTCAGTTTCCACAGGCTAAAAATCATGTTGATTTTTAAAAGAAAAATATGAATTTCAAGAGAAAAAGAGATATGAATTGTTCTGCTAAATTGAGTTACCACAGAGGGGTAAAACCTGACTGAATTTAAAGAGTCCTGGTTTTCAGGCAGAACGTTTCTGGGATATGTTTTTGTTCTGTTATTAAGGTGGTTGTTTTTGGACAAGTCATCCTAACCCGGAACAGATCTGTTCGCACCTGTTCCGCAAAGTAATGAAATGTCTCTCTTTTTGTTTGCCAAAGTGCTCTCTCTCTGGAGGAAGGGACAGTTAAGGAGATAATGTTTGATCAAAGATACTGTATGCATACAAACCTCTCAGATCTGCATTTACAATCGTCATCTTCAGGTATTTGAAATAGTTGTACAAAGTACAAAGTGAGGTCAAGACCACCTCTGACAGAACCAGACTCAGGCTGACTGCCTCGAAAATAAGGGCTAAGCACATTCTGCGGTTTGGTTAGGCTTTTCGGATCAACAGAAAAAAATGAATAATTATTTGAGTAAATTTTAAACAAGGAAGCCAAACAATAGTTGTGTGAAGTTGCAGCTTTTCTTTGTTTTATGTGGAATACTTTGGTTTTTATTTGATGGTCAGATATGCTGTGAAACTTCAAGATGTCACCTTGGACTTGTGTGGGCAACAAAATGTGCCACTTTATAGACCAAACAATAATCAATAATTTTTGTAAGCCTGCAATTATCGACACAGTCACTATGAGGAGCCATACCTTCTCTACACAAAATAATAACTATATCTGCTCTCTTTTGATATTGTTTTTACGACATGATTCATGAATTTGTTCAACGCTACCTGTGCCTGCTTCAACAGTCCAAAAAAGCATAAACAAACACAACCAGGTGATGAAAGGTGTGTCGACAGCCATGTTTATTATGTAAGTGACAATTATACTTGGGCATGTTATCCCACTTCCACAGAGAATAAACTATGTGCATAAGTGGCTTTATAATTGTGACATATGAGTGAATCTGAATATTTCTGAATGTGCTTACACTGTTCTGCCTCAAAATATATTGTAAATCGGTCCCTTCTTTGTACTTGCTCAGCTGAAAAACTGTTATTTTAGTAAGCAGGAGAACAAAATAACAAACAGCACAATTTAATTGTTTTTCTCTGTCAACAGACAGCAGCGCAGAGTGGAAGCCTAGAAGAGGAAAAATGGTATCAGAAAAGAACAAACCGTAGTTGGCGCACAGGTGCAAACACTATTCAGTGTTTGCACCTGTGCGTTTTGTACAAAGAAAAGCAGAAATAAAGAGAGAAGAGAAAAGACATGTGGGAAAAGAAGAGGGGAAGTGTGGCAGCAGGTTCTGACAGGGATGAAACAAGAGGGTTCATGGTGTGTGCTGTTGCAGGGGAACATGGAATACAAATGGAGCATTGAAAGAAAAGATTGACTCAGTGAGCAGTGGAGGCAGATCAAGATATTTCACCTGGAGTGTCAGGCCAATTAAATTTGATGTCCTGATTCCTCAGCGTCTCCTCAGTCTTACAGTTGGACTTTCCAGCCAATTTAAAGAAGAGCGTGTGGGCAGTGACAAGGGTCTTTATTGTTCATGTCTCGTCTCCTCTAATTATGTCTTTGCATGTTGTTGGTGGTACGTTGTGAGACATAACATCTCCTGTAGCTGCTTGAGGACTCTTTTGTAAGGCTTTAGGTAGGAGGATTACTTGTTATTTTAAGTTATAACATTTCTAGTTGTCAGAATTGTCTCCAGCTCCAACATGCTGGACACACAGCAGAGCAAAATGTTGTTTTTTTAAATCACAAAGAATTTGCATTGCAGCATTGCATGGTCCACTGCTACTTAAAAATACACTTGATAATAGCATGGCAAGCAAAGGTGTGGGCAAAATGATAGTACTAGTAGTAGTAGTAAAGGACGTTTCTAGAGAATGAATGTAAGTCAGTGCAAGAGGTTTGTGTGTATTTATGTAGATCTTTTTCTGCTTGCATGTTTGTACATGTGACACTGCATTAGAGTGAATGGTCCTACTTTTCAAAATGAAACTTCAAAATAGACAGCAGTGCCTCTGCCAAGGACGTCATCCTTGTTCAGCATTAATGGTTCCTTCCCAGATGTCCAAGCTACCCATGCCATGTGCACTAATGCATCCTTGTACCATCACAGATGCTGGCTTTTTAACTGAGCATTGAT
This sequence comes from Embiotoca jacksoni, assembly GCF_022577435.1. NCBI lineage: Eukaryota > Metazoa > Chordata > Actinopteri > Embiotocidae > Embiotoca > Embiotoca jacksoni. The sequence continues at coordinate 131,299 of NW_027185430.1, forward strand.
AGCAAGCTGGGTGGTCCCTCTCCTCTTTAACCTGGAGGACGCAGCATCCAAGATTTCCATGTTGAATTTAAAAGAGATATATTCTCTTCTATAATATAATATAATCTTCTTCGCCGAATAAAATAGAAGATTAAAAATAGATCAAATATATAAATAAAATAAAAATATGCACGTGTCTGTACAAAAAGTATATTGTGATCCATCAGACCTCAGGACAGTTGTCCACTTCACATCAGTCCATCTTCAATGATCTCGGTCCAGAGAAGGCGGCGGTGTTTCTGGATCATGTTTCTATCTGGTTTCTTCTTTGGAGAGTTTTAACCTGCATTTGTGGACGCAGCGATGAACTGTGTTCACAGACGATGGTTTTTACAAGTGTTCCTGAGCCCATGCGGTGATTTCCACCAGAGAACAGTATGTTTTTAATGCAGTGCTGCCTTAGTTTCAAAATTTGATATGCTGTCTTTGGTCTTTTTTTCAATTAAATATGGGCTCTGCATTCTGTTTTTATTTACATTTTACACAGTATCCCAACTTTTTGTTTTACCAGAATAACACATAGTGACAGGATGGAAGAAGAAGGAAAGAGGAAGGATATGAGTCTCTTTTTGTCTCTTTAACTGTAGTGTCTGTCTTCTAAACTCAATACGTCCCCTTCTCTCTCTCTCTCTGCATGCTTTACAAGCCAGAATTACCACTTCCAGAGTGTGAGGCTATAAAGAGACGGGTGAATGTAAATGCAGCCAGAATAATGGGAGTGTGATGGGCAGTGCTGAAAATTTTACTGCCTGTTAGTACCTGTTACATGTTGCTTTTATCCATTTATCCCTCTACTTTATAGGGAGGGACACTTAAATGGGGATAGTGCTTGATTTAAAACAGCCACCATAATGGTGTTCCTTGTGTTCAAACCTGAGAGTTTGAACAATTCTCTCCCCTGGGATTCTGGCTGAAGGAGCAGATTGAAATATGCTTTGTCCACAGGAAGTACAATTTGAAGCATCTTCTCAGATGAGGTCTGTTGTTTCAGCCCCCCGAATGGTTGTTTGAGCTTTTAAAGTATATTCAAATTGGCTTTTTCTCAGCAATAGTAACTTCCTAAAATCAGACAGCATCTCTTAAAATCACATTTAGCACTGTCGCCACTCAGCAATTAAATACATCGTCAAAATAATTGTAGCTGCTCTTTCCAGCTTGGAGATTCATATGCTCACATTTTGCACCAGCGTCAGTGGATCACTTTTAGAACTTAGTTCTAATAAATCGGTTCACAGTTATCCTGCAAAAAAGGGAAATAAGTCAAGTGAGGTAAAACAAGAGGGAACTATATGTACAATTATGTAAAATAGTACAGCTCATGGAAATGGTTGAATTCTTCAACATTTGAGAAGGCAAACATTTGATCCTATCGGTTCTTATTGATAAAGATAATACACTCATAAAAATTACGTAAATGTTTATTTTCATTTAAAAAAAAAAAATGGAAACAGTCACGTAAGGTAAGTACACCTCTACAGTTATAAGGAGTGTCACGTGGAATCTGGTGTTCCCTTTGCTGTCTGTATCAACGATTTCCTGTAGCTGTGCCATAGAGGCCTCAATTATACTAATAAATGATTAATACTTTTTCCAGTACCATTACAACATCTTATAAGATTATTTTGAATTAATGAGCCATGTTGTAAACTGATTACATCGCCAATATAACAGGTTTTATTTATTTTATTTTATTTTCTGCTGAAGATTGTGTGCAGAGATCTTGGCTGTTTGCCTCACTGAGCTGGTTTGTGCTGACTCTTGTTTTATAGTAACAACTGTAGCATGCAGACATGAGATCTTCTCATCTAATTCCTGGCAAATAACTGCAATCCCCAGAATGTCAAACTATTTATTTAAAAATCTGTTGAGTCTAATATGAGCACATAAAGTGTTCTTCCTCATCCATCAGAATTCATTCATTATGTTTGTGGTAATTTGGCCATTTGAGTTTAATATTTAATCTCCCTTTATTATTCCGTTCCCTACTGACCCATGAGAAAATGATCTTAGCTGTTATCCTGTTAATGTTGGAAACTCTTTTCTGACTTTTCTTAAAACTCCGTCGAGCAGATAGAAGAAAGCCGGTTTAGGTAATTTAGTGTTGGCACAGAAAACCTTGATGAATTTAGATTTATAATGTGTTGTACATATATATATATATATATATATATATATATATATATATATATATAATGTTCCAGTCTGGTACTCCTTCCCCGACCCCTACTAGTTTCTCTCCCTTTTCTTTATGTATCCTGTCAATCTGTTTGTTTATATTGTCTGTCTGCTCGGTACTAAGCTCCTCCCCCTGCACAACAATCCTTCCACCTGCCGTTGATCACCTGCCACACACCTGGACGCAATCATCTCATCAGCTATCTTCTGCTCAAGTACTCTGGTCCTGCAGTTGCTTCGCGGCAGATTGTCTGTTCTCCTGAGCTCCTGTTCTTTAACTAAGTTACTCCGCTTGCTCATCAGCTTTACGTCAGCGTTTGCAATAACACTTTACAATAGTTCACCTCCGGCCAAGTCTGTCTACATCACTGACAATTTTTTGCACTAAACTGCTGACAATTGCACTGTTGTTGTTTAATTTTATTCTATTTTATTTGTATATACTGTTCATTTGGACATTTAACATTTTTATCTCGATTTTTATTCTGTCATTTTTATTGCTTACCCTGTATCTTTACTGTAGCGGAAAAATGTCCCCTCACGAGCTCTGACCTGCTCCGGCCTCACCAGCCCGGTTACTCGCCCGGTCAGTTCCACCTTACTCGTGTCTCCTCAGCTGCACCAGCACCACCGCTTCTGGCTCCTCACCCCACTGACTCACTTATCTCTACAATTAAACACTTAAACTTTTATCCTGTCTCGCTTTCCAGTTTTGTCCACCACACTCAACACATACATGATCTCAAGGTGCACCGGGAAGAAATGTTTCACCGACAAAGCAAACTGAATCTTTGCTTCCACTACTGAAAAGCAGCTTTGACAGTAAAACATGCACTTTTCTGTTACGAGTTCACTTTAGTTGTTTGACTGTCCAATAAACACATTCGTGAGTCGTAGCCCTCTGGTTTTTGATGACCGCTGTAGTTCACATGCCCATAGCTTGTCAGTTTGTGTGTGTGTGAACTAGAAAGAGAATGCAGACAGCATTTATGTGCTGACATGTGAAGCGATGCAGCTGCAGGCTCAGAGGATAGATGAACTGTGTCCTGCTGCTGCAGATGACAGCTGTACCTACTGCCACTTAGATAAAGCTAATTCTCTATCTGCTCTGACAGCCTCTCTGGATCCTTTTTACCTTGTAAAACTATGATCCAATCTTAGAACACTGAAGTCAGGCAAACCAGAACCCACCGAGGACATCTCACTGTGGACCAGTGACAATTCAAACAGGTTTAGTTGGCTGTAGACCGCCAGACAAAATGAAGGATTTCAAAGATCCTGACGGTCATTTAATAGATTTCACTTAACGTCTGCATCTCAAACTGGAGTATAAAACAAGACCTCCATCAAAACAACAATCACCTGGCAGGAAAGAGACACTTTGCCTGTTGGTTTTATCAAATGTATATTCCCCATTGGTTTATGCATTAATATGCATAGTTGGATCATGTAACACAAGTTTTCTATGCAGCGTGCAGATGGTCCGAGACTTCAGCCTGTCTACTGTGAAGTTTTCAATGCTTCAGGATCGTGAGGTGAAAATAACACCTGGCCAACATCAGTCAAGTTTTTTCTGCCCTGAAACATAAACCTGGGGAAACATACAAAAGGATTTTCAGGATGTGGTTTCCAGAATGTCTGAGTATTGGTTTTAAAACTATCTACATGTCCTTTTGTCCATTACAACAATTATTGATGTAAGTAAGTACACCAGTTTCTGTGTGTTGCAACAAGAATATCACTAACGGACTTCCTACAAGTATTTTACAGGCATTTACAGCCGAGCTACAAGAAGCATCGTCTGACGTGAAATAAATAATAAACCTTCAAGTGTTGTACCAGTAATTTAACAATTCAAATCAAATAGTCCTGCATACCATCATAAGAATTTAAGGACCGAAAATAAAGAAGGTTTTCTGAAGAGGTACCATGTTGGGGTCAGTAAAAGCTTCAAGAGCTCTCCAAGAGTCATGTCCTTTGTTCCCAAACAAAAGATGAAATTATTCATCAAAAAAGGCCTTTCATGTTTTAGTTAAACAGATGAGGTTTCCAGAATGTCTGAGTATTGGTTTTGAAACGTATCTACACGTCCTTGTTTGTTCATAAATCTGCTCACATTTTGCAAACTCTCACCATCAACAGTTAAAATGTTGATATTAATATTAGAATGAACAAATATTATTTCATTTTCATTCCCCTCAAAATAACATTAGTTTATCTCAGTAGTGTAGGGATCAGATGGTTTATTAAATAACAGCCATGGACAGAAATGATGTGCGTCCCACATGTACCCATTGATCCTGCAGGTTTACTATAACTGTTACTAAATGGTGCTAATAGTTGAATAAATGACATATGAACTTCAGTATTGTGTTCACACGGCAACACAACACCACATTACAACAGAAAACATTACCGGTCCTGTGTGGCAAATTCTTCTTAATACAAATCTAAGGTCGAACACTTTACCTGCTTTCCTAATTTAAATGGAGGCTCACTGTCGACTAAGGATGCACTCTGCAGAGGGGAGTGGAATAAACAGAACTAAACATAAAGTAAATCATATATTCTTGGATGAAACTTAACGGACAACATTAAAAGTGGGATCATGCAACCAAGAACAAACACGTGACAGACTTTCCTAATTCACATTCAATTATTGAACTTCACAAAGAGAGAAGCGCCAGCACGACACATTATTCACATCGTCCAGCAGCGCAGCTTTGGCGCATTACAAAGCTGATCAGCAGGTATCATAAGCAACAAGTGGTACCTGCTCGTGGTTGTGAAACAGAAGACAGATGTGTTAACTGGAGTTAAATAAAATGGTTGAAGAAATAAGAGGTTGTAGAATAATTATCATTTTAAAACTGTTAAGTAGGCTTAAAAAAAGTTGGTTTGTATGTCATCTGTTAATTATGTTTCCGCAATGAATCAATGGGATAAAAAAAAAACATTAGACAGGATCTCTTTCTCCCATTAATAATGTGTTCATCCATTCTAAAATTATGATTATTGTCTTTGCACATGTGTTTATCTCTCACATCTATACTCCAGATTATTACAAACACATTTCATCTGATACTGAATCAGTGACACTGATGGTGGGCTTTATTTTAAATTCGGCCTGACTGAATAGATAATCTGTGCTGTCAGGTTAACAATGTGTGTGAAGCAATCACAATCTACAATAATGTGCAGTAATATCTGAGAGCATTGTCTACTATCAATCAGACTTTATCGGCCAAGCATGTAAACACGCATCAGGTTTACACCAACATCTTCATGAGCCTGGACAGATGTGTCACTTATTCTGGTGTTAAATTAAGTAGCTTCTTTATGGACGCCTCATCATGTCGGATGATGTGTTTACCAGGACCTGGAGGATGCCTCATAAATCAAGCCATATTATACATGCAGCACCAGTGATGCTGACACGGGAGCTACAGTGATACGTATGTCACTGGTTGTGTGTTCAGTCTCATGATCCTGTCATGTTTAAAGGAGGTGTGATGATATGACTGAGACGTGATGTCGCAGTCATGTCTGCCAGAAGACGTGTGTGTGTGTGTGTGTGTGTGTGTGTGTGTGTGTGTGTGTGTGTGTGTGTGGTGGGATATAGTAATATAATAATAATTCATGTTGATGGTTTTAATGTGAATCTAAAACCTCCATTTTAAATCACTCCCAATAAATACTTACCTTCCAGATGACATGTTTGCAGAGAAAGAGAACACATGGTTATAGTAATACATATAAGACAGATTTATTTCATAAGACATCATAAAGAATAAAAAGAAAACAATTTATTTAAATGTCCTGTTTCCGTGAAGTTCATATAGCTCAGTTATGTGCCATGTCCAAAAAAAGAAGCTTTCCCTGGATAAGATTGATGTAAATGTCTCATTTTATGGGGAAATATTTTCAATATAATTCTAAATATCAGGGTAAGAGGTCATCCATCATTTTTTTGTATCACATTTAATGTTGAAATTACAATTTGACATTGTGTGAAATGTGTTAAATTATTTACTTCATGCATTTTTTTTGTTTTAAATAAAGTACTTAACAAATCACATTTCCCAGAGTAGGACACAGTAGTGCCTGATGAAACAGATAAAAACTGGAGTATAAATCCATCTTTGTATTCAGGTTCCTTTCTAGCTCTTCTGTCTACATGTGGGCCTTTGACATTATGTTCTTCTCTTTTGATACAGAAATGATGGCGGAAGGCAACATTGGACTGAAAAGCATAGGAACCATTGCTGTTATGTTTTATATTTAGTATGTGTTTTAACGTGCCATCTCTTGTTAATGAGGAGCTACATTTTTTCAAGGTTACTTCCTAAAACTTCCTTTTACGCTGCAAGAAAGAAGAATGAATGAAGCAATCAAAAGGTCTGTAATCCGACTCTTCTGTCAGTTTAATCGGATTTGGCTGTCCAGTTCAAAGAGTTGATTATTCACTCCCTCCCCTTCTTTTTCATGTACAATAGTCAAGTCCTTCAAGACTGGGCAATACCCATCCTTAGCTGTTGGGGAACACATAATAAAAACCTCCAGTGAGTGCAGGTGCATCGTTCTTAAGCTTTGTTTTACTGGTGAATTGCAACCAGTCCCTGGAAGAGTGAGAAAGGATTGTAGGCATCGAAGGAGTCCTTCAGCAATACTTGATGATGTAGCATCTCAGAAATGCAGAGTACTAAGGACGCATTCTTGAGATTGAAAAAAGCCGTGGTCAGTTGAAAAAGTGAGGCAGCTAACGGGAACAAAGATAACAGTGAGTTTAACACAACATTTTGCAGATATAAAGTCAGCAGGGTTGATGGAGAAAAGGGAACAGATGAGGTCGGTGTGGTAAAAACATGACAGGGAGCCGTAATGTGAACCGGAGTAAAATTCTTATTTTTAATTAAACTAGTCCAAGTGTAAACTTTTTCTATTGTGTTGTGTAGAACATTCACGCTTGGTGATTCTTCTTGTTTTTTTGTTTTGTCAGATAACTTACAGAGTTGTTAGTTTGCAGATACACAAGCTGTTTCGGTGGCGTTGTGGGAAAAACGTGTAAAAATTCAAGCTACTCATATTAACAATCTTAACTTTTTAGGACCACACCTTTAAATTTAGAAATCATTGAGAAATATGACGTTACATTTTATTATTTGATGTTGCGCTTAATGCAGACACACACACACACACACACACACACACACACACACACACACACACACACACACACACACACACAATAAAAGCTGGTATCAGGGTCAAAGAAGGCAGCCCATTTGTGAGACAGAGTTAAAAAGGCTGCTATAACATTTGTTAAACGTTGAACTGGATCTGTTCCAGTGTTAGACAACCCACTCACCCCAGAAATCAAAGAGTAGCTGCATACATATCCATGGGTCACAGTACGGAGACAAAGGCAGAAGACCGGGGTGTTCTTTGTTGTATAATTCAGTGATGCCGTCTGTGAACAAAGGGTGCCCTTTGATGTGATTGCATATCCTTCAGCAGCAGGTTGAGAAGATGGCCCAGTGATTGAATAACTGTCCTCGGGGTTGAACTTTTTCCTGTAATCAAGGCTGTCCTGCTGAGGAGCCCCTGAATTCGTCAGAGGATGATGCATGCTTTATGTAACTGTTGAATGGTCAAATGTGAATTTGAAAAATCACATATGAGCTGCTACATTACAAAACCTATTGTTGTAAGAAAGCACAATGCTAGTTTTTGTGTGCTGCAACAAGAATATCACTAACGGACTTCCTACAAGTATTTTACAGGCATTTACAGCCGAGCTACAAGAAGCATCGTCTGGCGTGAAATAAATAATAAACCTTCAAGTGTTGTACCAGTAATTTAACAATTCAAATCAAATAGTCCTGCATACCATCATAAGAATTTAAGGACCGAAAATAAAGAAGGTTTTCTGAAGAGGTACCATGTTGGGGTCAGTAAAAGCTTCAAGAGCTCTCCAAGAGTCATGTCCTTTGTTCCCAAACAAAAGATGAAATTATTCATCAAAAAAGGCCTTTCATGTTTTAGTTAAACAGATGAGGTTTCCAGAATGTCTGAGTATTGGTTTTGAAACGTATCTACACGTCCTTGTTTGTTCATAAATCTGCTCACATTTTGCAAACTCTCACCATCAACAGTTAAAATGTTGATATTAATATTAGAATGAACAAATATTATTTCATTTTCATTCCCCTCAAAATAACATTAGTTTATCTCAGTAGTGTAGGGATCAGATCAGTCCTGCATACCGTAGTAAGAATTTAAGAACCCAAAATAAAGAAAGTTTTAAGAAAAGGTGCTATGCTGGAGTCAGTAAAAGCTTCAAAAGATCTCCATGTCATGTCCTTTGTTCCCAAAACAAAAGATAAAATTGTTCATCATAAAGGCCCTTGGTGTTTTAGTTAAACAGCCCTGATTATTGTAATACGAACGACTCCTTTTATATCTAAAACAAATACTTCCATTTTTAACTTTTCTTGTCTGATTGACTTAAGGGTACATTTTAATCAGTGACTTGTGTCCTCATAGGTTGAAACCGTTTGGGGGTAAATCGGCTACCTTAAGGAGGTAATTGTTGTTAGCATTGAGAGAATATTTCATAATCCAATTTACTGGCATGATGTCTGTTACATTAAGAGTAATACAATCCTTCTTTGTCTCCCCTGAAAGGTGCCTTGCTGTGAATCAGAAAGAGTTTAAGAACGGAGTTCTCACCATTACCCTCCAGTCATCCGGTACTGAGCATGCTGTTTCTACCCATACATTTCTTTGTGTTGTGGTGTGCACTTATGAGATCAATGGTTCCGTGTTGTGTTGCCGAGCTGTGATAATACGTCTCGTACAGTCAGGCGGCTGTAGGCTTCGGGACGCTGCGGAGAGTTTCTGACAGAGACAACGAGTGTGTTGGGGGTGATAGCTGTGAAGGATTTACATTTTGTTGGCCAAGAATGAACAAAGAAAGATGAGAGGAAAGATGTATGTACAAGAGAAGCTGACAGAGACACTTGGACGGTTTACTTTGTTTACACAGTATTTGTATGTACATTTTCACATTGGTGAAATCTTTTTTTTCTTGCCTTGTTGCTGCATATTGGAGTTAAATCTGTATGCTAAAGCTGAAATTGCATCAACAAAATGAACCGAGATTACGATATCTAAACGTGTACTTCTTTGTAGAAGTTTTAAGCTACAAACTCTGGATCTTACATTACCGATAATCACATACTATACTATAGTGCCCTACACTGTCATGGTGTGGGTGGCCATTGATTTCCCTTTTTTACTAGTGTATTAGGTATAAGGTATCAAGTAAAGACCCAAAATCTATTCAACACAAAAAACAACGTGTAAAAGCAGAAACAGGTTTACAAGGATGAAGAACGATTTTCTAACAAAGTTGCAAATATTGGGTTCATTGCTGTGTCTCAGACAACATGCTTCCCTTAGTACACTCACATATAGTACACTTACATGTTTGTTCACTTGCGTAGTGCAGGAATTATGACAGGGTTTGTTTGTTGTCTTATGTCTTATGACTTAAGACAACCCAACAATCAGCAGGAAAATAGCTTTAGAAAATCACAGATGATCACTGTACTGTCTCCAGCATAGGGATGACATTACATCTCACGTTGTATAGAACAAATTATTATAACAACGTATGTGTGTGCCTACACTCCAGCAGAGTTATTATCACACAACACAGGGCCATATGTCCTGGATGTAAGGCCCTGTTTGGACCCTGTTATTTTCCCAAAACATGATTCAGATATCACCAGATTCTAGACAATCTCCTCTACACAGTTATAAAAAGATATCTCTATTGACAATATTTTCTGGTTAGATACATGTAAAAACATAACTGAAGTGATGAATAGTTTGCCCCAACAATGACCAAGATCGGAGCTTATAAGTGAAGGTAATGAAATCACCCTGAAAATAGTCTGGGTCCACTTCCTCATCCTGCTGGACTTCTTCCCCCCTGTCGGAGCACCCTAACCAGGCTGACTTGGAGCCTGGCCAGTTGGCATGTCGCAGCTGTGCCGCTTATGTGTCGGATTCACTCACCGAGGAACCCGGGGGCTAAAAAAGATAGATGCACATTCAGTATGCAATAGCTAATAAAGCAACCTGAATACACAAACCATAACAGAAGGAGTGCAGGCAGCAGTCAGTCTGCATCGTACAGAGAAAACACACACCTCAGTGAAATTCCAGCTTGATTGCAGCAACACGTCCGGAGACACAGATGGCGAAAGCTCACCAATATACCCAACACTTAACACCACAGAAAAAGAGTGTCAGAGTCGAAGGCAGTGCTCCAACACACTGTGGCTTGGATAACAAGGAGAGGCAACGTTCAGTTAAATAGTCTGTATTTCATTACGTCTGCAGGTGAACAAACATTAGTGTTATTCCAAATGAAAAGATGTCCACAAGCTTACAGACAAGCTCAAATATGTTTTACACAGGATTTTAGCAACAGGTGTAGCTGATGCTAACGTTACATCCACAGGTTGTTTGCCATCAGTAGTGGCACTAACATTAGTCTGCTGGTCCTGGCCTGCATTGGTTACTGGTTGGGTAGGCTTTGACTTTAAAAGTACTGCTGTGTCCTCATCTGTCTCTGTTTGCGGCCGACATTATTGTGAGGCTAATATAACACTACTTAGGCTATTCGCCAACAGGCATAGAGAACGAGAACACCGTTGGTGGTAGATTCGATCAACTGGAGTGAAGCACACTCTGTTGTGATTAGTTGTAATGAGAACACTGCTCTGATTGTTTTTTTCACTGTCAATCATCTGGTCCCTAACCCTATCCTCACCTTAACTCAGCCTCAATGTAACAACAGAAGAGTCTCCCTGTGGCTCGTCCAATCTAGCAACACATAAACTGCAGCTTTCTGGAAAACGAAGTTACGTTTACACCAAAATCTTCGCGTACCGGTGAGAACTGACCCGTTTGGAACTCTGCTTGCACAGCAAGGTTAAAAAGTGAAGCTTCATTTACATTAGTGATGAAGAAAACAGAACATGAACGCTGAGCTTGTCTTGTAATGAAGCACTGAAACACTTTCCTGTCAGTAAAAAAAGTTTTCTGGAAACAAGTGACAATTTTCTTTTCATATTTTTGTGTATCGTGAGAAGGTTTGAAGTGACTAACACTCGGCACATTGTCACTCAGATATTTAGTTCCCCTCAGCTCTTTGGAGATTTACAGCGTCTTTCACCAGCTTTACAGTTTTCATTCCCTCATCAGTCTCATTTTCTTTGATTGTGCAGTGATGTGCAGAATTGCAATGTCAATGTTCTGGCTGGCAAATAATTTATAAAAGCACAAAACTCAAACAATTCTCCCTCTGACACACACAAACAGAAACTCATGTATTTTGATCGGATATTGAGGGGAAAAGGAGGAATCTGCAAACACAGCAGATCTCATGTATGGTGACTTCCTTCCAAACCCCTCAACAGCTCATTGTGTATGTTGGAAGAAAGTGAAGAGTGTTTGCATGAATAAATCATTTTAATTTCATGATGCATGAGGTGAAGTTCACAGTTGAAGTTTGTGTCACAGGAAGAGAAAGATGAGTAGAGGGAGCGGTTTGCAGTGCATTTGTGTCATTGAACACCCAGTGAACAGTGTTAATACTCAAATGGCTACATGGATATCCATCCCTTGTAAATACCTTTTCATGTGTTGTGCATTCAAAGAGATGCCTTTGTGATCTTCTGTATGTCTACATGAGAACACTTCTCAATGCTTTGGCCTAACAGGTTGGCCAAGGGCATAAATTGTAAGGTCCATAATGGACATATATGGACATAATTCCTAGATTAACACAAAAATCTGACAATGCTGGTGCTCAACGAACCTCGAGAAAAGCTTGAGTTCTATTAAACATGGATTCTCAAAGGCTGTGAAATGCAACTGGATGCATGGACTACCTAAAAGCGTTTCCTCATTTGAAGTTTTGATGATCGTGATGGGGAGCCACGCCGAATACATCACTCTAAATCTCGCATAGGTGTTCAGCTAGACTGAGATCTGGTGACTCAGTAAGCATATATACCGTAAGAAAGTATGGGCATTATACAGTGTCAAGAAATACCATCTGGCCCCTGTTTAATGATATGATTGTCTCACTTTCTTCAGTGTTTATGTCTGAATTTCAACCAAAATCCAAATTACCCAAACAACTCCGTCATGAAGCTCTTACACTCGTTCAATTGAAACTGACTTTTCATGACCCTTACGCAGAAGTCCCTGTTCCAATTAAACCTTCATGCAGCACAGTCTGCAGTGAACCCCAGCGGGTAGACTACATCCACATCACAACAACTAAAAAACATTTAAAGTTCAGCGTATGCAGTAGAAGTGTAAGACTTGACAAATTACTATCTGCAGCATCATGCAGGTACCACATAATTAGTATGCAGGCAATGTCCAAGCTCAGTGTGTCCACTGCCAACACTTTACCCAAGGGACTGAGCTGTAACTCTGGGTCGCCCCGACATGACAGACTCCCTGTGATTTGGAGAAGTTGTGGAGGTCACAGCCTCGCTGTCAGGAAGGAGCGAGATGAGACAGAAAGACAAGAATGGAGAGGAAGGAAACAGACAGACAGACTGATTTGCTTCCATAGAAATTAGATATAATGTGTCAGGAGGTTAAAGCCCTGCTGCCTCTTGAGGAGATTTTCAGACAAGAGAGAGATAAAATGAGAGAATAGAGTAAATGAGAAGGGAACCAATGGGAAAGGACTGAAACAAATAACCAAGGGGGGGGGGGGGGGGTTCCCTTAAGTCTTGACTGCAGATGGAGAGGAAACTAAAATCACTGAAGGCAATAAAAGACCAAGAGATAAAACATCAAACTAACTCTTTTGGTCATCCCTCCCTTTTCATCAAAGCCTCCAGTTATTCTCCTGTTCTGTTTGGCCACAACTCAACATGAATGGATGCTTCTTCTACTCTGTAAAACCCAGTTGGTAAACATTAGTGCTAACCACCATTTGATATTTGCTTGATGTTTTTTTTAGGTGTTGGTGTTGTTTGTCTTTTGCCTCCTAAACATCCTCTACATCAGTTCCATCTGAACTGATCACAACTCCATCTTATGCTTCCTTAATGGCCTTTTTTAAAAGTCAATTTAAATCAAAATCAGTTAGTAATCATCCAAGTCTAAATGTGTTGGAGGATGGTTCCCTCTCACCCCAGATGTCTACAGCCATGCTCTGAAGCTGGACTCAGGCAAACTGGTGTGTTTTTCAAGTAATTATTTGGAATATTGGCTTCACATGGATACAAAATGAAAAAAGATGTTGCACCCAAAATCACAAAAAACAAGAAGGACAGTATCAAACATTGGTGGACAACCTTCTAGTTGAACGGTCAGGGTGGCATGGCTGTCAGCTGTGAGTCCTCAGTTTGACTCCCAAGTGGTCGTCCTTTTACTGCATGTCTCCCCCACGTTCATTTGGTTTCTAATAAAGGTGGTGGAAGGGTAGAAAACAAATATAGTAAAAGAGAAAAGAAAGTCAGAATCTCATAAAAACATAAATGTCACCCCACATCAGTGTTTGGTCCTCTGTTGGATGGAAAGGTTTGTAACGTGTGTTGATTTTGATCTCTTTTCTCTTTGAGGATAGTGGTGAAGGGAGTGGGTTTGTGGGCAGGAGGAAAGGTTCTTTAATTCTAGATGGGATCCTTGCTGTGGAGAGGTTGATATATGCAGTGAATTTTGGTTCAAAAAAGGACAGAAATCATTACAGTGGTTGGCTGTAGAATGCCAGCACCTGTTGTCCAGAGGCTTTAAAGGTTTTTTTTTAACGTGTCAAAGATGACTCTGCAGTTGTTGGCACCAGGATACTCGAGGCAGGGTCTGAGCTTTGATTAAAGCCCCTTTGTTTTGTTGGAGGGAATCCCTGGAGGCTTGTGTGTGTACTGGGAGTTCAGTTGTTGTGCAAACCCGCTCCAGCTCATGCTTATGGGATTCCATTTGGTGAAGTGCAGGAATTCAGGATCCTGAAATGAGATTGAGCCCTTCATCAAGACAGGAGGACTGTTCTGTGAATTCAGTGGCTGAGGCAGATGCAGAGGAGGTGACCAACATTTTGTTTTCAGTTGGGAAATGGTGAGGTGGATGAGGTGTTGTTGAGGTTTCAATATCTCGTTTTCTTGTTGATGAACGGTGGGGGATGCAGATGTCATGAAGAGGGCCAGGTGGTCGGAGGTTGCAAGACAGATAGGTTATGGATGGTTAAGTTGGATGACAGACCAGGTTTAATATGTCCACGTGGGCTAGGAAGTTGAGGCTGTGCAGCAGCTCCAGGAATTCTGGATGTTGAAGTCACCAAGCAGGGGAATTTAAGGAAACATTGGAAAGAGATGATGCTGACAAATGATAGAGGAAGGAATATATTCAAGGCAGTAGTTGACCAGAGGTAGGGCCAGAGAATCAGTATGAGAGATGTTCAACAGAGGGAGGTAGTGAGGTAGAGGTGGCAGGAAGGCAGCCTGCAGTAGCAGCTCCAGGTCCTTCCACTAGGGCTTCTATAGCCTTGGAAACTCTTCTGAAAGTGTCCTTTGTGGTATTTTGTGGATGCTGTTGCAGTAATACTCCCAGTAAAGTCAAAGTTACCGCTGGGCCTGCTAAGAGCTGTGATACTTAGCAGTAAGTTTAATTGTTGGACTCCGCCGAGGCAGCGCTGTGTCCTGATGGTGTTCTTCATATCATTCTACCACAGTAAAGGATGGTAAAATTTAAAAACCACATCATTTAACTCATTTAACATTGCATTCAGCAGCAGCTGGAGCATAAATCTCATCATTTTAGAGGCTGCCAATACACAAAGCCAATAAAGTGCATACAAGGTAAGCATACTGACTCAAAGCTCTTGCCTTGCAAGACAGTTATGAATGGAAATAGTTGAATCAAGTGATGCTCAAGGATTCAAAGCATCTCTGTACTTAACAGAAGGGTGACTTTTGTGTTTTTATGGATTACCATGTTTTTGTGGGTTCTTGTGTACAGACATGCTGTATTGTGTAAATACAATACAGAGACGCCTATGAAGGCAGTGGTGACATATAACACTCTGCTACAGACTCTTTATATAATTTACGGAAAGACAAAGAACTGAAATGAAGAGGTTTGCAAATTCGTATGCTGACAGTGTAAAGTTGATCTGAGTTGAAGGTGTTTATCTGCAAACAGGATTTTTGACATCACAATTAATTGACAAACCAAGTATTGTCTAATAAGCAGCTTTCACCAGTGAGATGCACTAACTTGGCACCTGCATTGCACATACACTGAGGATGGACTTTTACTGATGGAGGAAACATATTCAGAAAACCATATTCATACATTCTGGACCTTCCAGTGGGAGGAAATTTGAAGAATTTCTAACCAGGTAATTGAACTTTTTGTGTAATAGAAAAACCATATCAGACCCAATACTATTCAAAGCTAAAATATTACTTGAACGTGTCTGGAGGGGATCTTTAAAGAACAAAGAAGCTGCGGAGCATTCATGGAGGCTTCCTTCCCCTATTTCTGCCTTTCATTTTATCTGCTGTGTCCTACCCTGATGTCCTGTTGCTGTTCGTGTGGATCAGGTGGGAGAGTGGTCAAAGCCTGTTTACTTTCACTCCCAAGGAAGTTTCAGGGTCAACCATTAATATGCCTAGAAGTGGATTCGCCCCAGGTGAAGAATATGGAAGTGAGATGCAACAAAAGCGGCAGAGATAAGTCAGAGCCAAGGACAAACAGATTGGTGCTCTATACAGATGCCAGAGCAGCAAAATATTAGATTATCTGTAAATGTGAATTCTCCCTCTGACACTTGACGGTAGCTCAAAACCGATCCATATTTAGCTTGAGGGACTTGCGACATACACAAAAACTATTAAAAGGTCTTTAAAAGATGGAAACTTCATTATTCTGCTGCCTCTGTCAGATCCAGTGAGACACGCTTTTATTTACACGTTCAGCTACACACACACACACACACACACACACACACACACACACACACACACACACACACACACACACACACACACACACACTGAAAGTCAAATGGTGCTGGCAGTGATGAAGTAAATTCTGTAGCATCATGTTTTCCAAAGAATGTAAATGTGCAACCAAGCAGGTTCTCTGTAGTCCGAGGGTTACCGAGGGGTCTTTAGGTTACCTGGCAGAAAGGCTATACATATAAAACCTAAATATATTTTAATGAAGAATAATTTTCTCTGGCTCTTACACTGACTCATTTCTAGAGTCAAGAGCTGTTATACGTACAGAATACTGGGACTGACAGTATTATAGATATAACAATGACATGTTGCACCCTCATATAACATCATGCTTTAACTGAACTTGGACTGAAGTAAGGCTGATTCACACCTGCACAAACACCTGCAAAGAGAAAAATCACAGCTAAAGTAAGCATTGGTTCCATGAGTTTGTGTTTACCTCCAGACCTGATGACACAAGTCTTTCAGCTAATCATCCCTCATTACAGCGACCTCTACCTCCTCCCATTACCGATCACTGCTCCATGGTTGGGTTTTCATTTAACTGCTTTAGTTATTCTCTCCTCATCTAGGCAACCTCAATCAGTTCACCTCATCAGTACAAGGTTGTTTGTTACGCATTCGGTTATCCTCTTTAACATCAGAAACTTCCTGCCGATTCTGTTACAAGCATCAAGTTGCCAGTTGACTATTTTTACCACACTTCAAAAACGTCTTCAGTACGGTTCACCAGTTTCACGAAGGCAGAGCAGGAAGCTTTTCATTGAGTAATTAGGAACACTGAGAAGATGGTCAGGGCCGTGTTACTGGACCTCCCCACCATCTCCACCTCCTGCTGCCTGCACCGATCTCACAGGTTCATCAGAGACAGATCACATCCAGCTCATCATGTCTTCCACCTTCTGCCCCTCCGGTAGAAGATACAGGTCTATTAGAGGAAAGACTCATCCAACACTAATCCCCCCTCTGCTCCATCCTCCAACACAATCCCAGTCAAGAACTTTGAACACTAAATTATACACATCATGCACTACTTTGCAGAAAGACCTGCTAGTGTGTCTGTTGTTTAGCATTTTTATATTATGTAAATAGTATGTAGCATATATTTATGACTATTAACATGTTATTTTATGTTTTGCGCTATGAGGCTCAGGGAGATGCATTGGTGTTCTGTTGTTTTATGACATGACAATAAGGATACTTGACCTGACTCCAATGTTGCCATCTTCAATTTTAACTTTGGCCCAAGCATTTATGTTTCTCATCACCATCCTAAACCACATCATTGGGCTGTCTTGCTTACACACACACACACACACACACACACACACACACACACACACACACACACACACACACACACACACACACACACACACACACACACATCGGTCAAGTATTACTCTTGGCACACATTAGCGTTCTGTCATTCACACCATAAAAGGCCTGAGCTTTCCAAATTATGATGCTGACTGGAATTTTCTTCTGAGCATGTCAAGAGTACAACATGTTGCATATTATATGAAACAAATGGATAGCAGTAACAGAAGGCTAAGAGGCAGTATGTTTGGTTTGTGTTGAAAGTGAGAGGAAATAAATGTGGGACCATTTTTGGTCATATTCACTCTGTTTTTCACTGTTAGGTACTGTTATCATGTTTAAAATCATCGTCTTATTGTTCATGTATGTGCAGCAGTCCAATATGCAAAAGTAGAACACCAGAAGGTATAGTGGTCAGTAAATGTATCCCAACCAGCATTGATGTGATCACTCTGCTCTAACCACATGAGGAAACTCAACACATGGGAAGTTGGTTCTCTCGGAAATTCATTAGTGTTTGAATTGTGCTGATGGGAACAAAATGAGCACACAACACTTTGACTCTGCAGCTATCTGCTGATACTGAAATGGATATTAAAAAAAAATGTTTCTGCTTTGCTTGTAATATATCTGACATCATGAACAGCCAAAGCATCCTTTAAAACTGCATTTGCATCATAAAGCATTTTAAGAATAAAACATGAAATTACTACTTTTATTTTAAAAAGTTTGCCAAGTTTAAATAACACAGACTTGATCAGCTTCTGTATTAGATCTAAAAGTGCCACAATTTGCCATTTTTTTCACGTGATTAACGATAAAGGTGCAATATGTAGAAAGTAAATCCTAACATGTAGTGCCACGTTGTACATCAGGGGGCAATAGTGATTCACTGCAGCGCCAGGCAGTCTGCTCTCAGTTTTGTGTTACACTGAACTCTGTTATCCATCAGATTCTGGGAACCTTCGTGTTGGTTAGGTTTGTTAGTCATGAGGAGTATATCAGGGCAGGTCACAGAATGGGATGGGGATAGATTCCAGTGTAACACCAGCTCTCAGTGTTTCAGAAGAAACTATTGGTAGAATATGCAGTTAGTTAATTTTTGGCTCTTTCTACCAGTGATTATTGTTAGGAAGGTAAGATAGTAGTGTATAGAGAAATTAGCTTTGCGTTTGGTCTGAAGACAACGTTACAGTTTGTGTTGTCTTTGGCTGCACTAAAGATCTGTTTTGAATTGTCCAAAGAAGGTCAGTTTATTTGCCTTCTGCATAAAACTGCGTCTGTTTGAGACAGCGAGATTGCTAGTTCACTGAGCTAGTAGTTTAATCTCACGTTACAGGCGAGGGGATCAATGTAGAAAATCTGATTTTTATGTTTCATTGTTGTCTGTAAATGTATTAATAATTATAGTATACTTTCAGCAACAAACACAGAAAATGTTGATAGACCACCACTTTCTTCACAACAAATTTATGTATGTATGTTGTGTGTTTGTATGTTAGTATGTTGTATGCTAGTATGTTGTGTGTTAGTATGTTGTATGCTAGTATGTTGTATGTTAGTATGTTGTGTGTTAGTATGTTATATGTTAGTATGTTGTGTGTTAGTATGTTATATGCTAGTATGTTGTATGTTAGTATGTTGTGTGTTAGTATGTTGTATGCTAGTATGTTGTATGTTAGTATGTTGTATGTTAGTATGTTGTGTGTTAGTATGTTGTATGTTAGTATGTTGTATGTTAGTATGTTGTGTGTTAGTATGTTATATGTTAGTATGTTGTGTGTTAGTATGTTGTATGCTAGTATGTTGTATGTTAGTATGTTGTGTGTTAGTATGTTGTATGCTAGTATGTTGTATGTTAGTATGTTGTGTGTTAGTATGTTGTATGCTAGTATGTTGTATGTTAGTATGTTGTATGTTAGTATGTTGTGTGTTAGTATGTTATATGCTAGTATGCTGTGTGTTAGTGTGTTGTATGCTAGTATGTTGTATGTTAGTATGTTGTATGCTAGTATGTTGTATGTTAGTATGTTGTGTGTTAGTATGTTGTATGCTAGTATGTTGTGTGTTAGTATGTTGTATGTTAGTATGTTGTATGTTAGTATGTTGTGTGTTAGTATGTTATATGTTAGTATGTTGTGTGTTAGTATGTTATATGCTAGTATGCTGTGTGTTAGTGTGTTGTATGCTAGTATGTTGTATGTTAGTATGTTGTGTGTTAGTATGTTGTATGCTAGTATGTTGTATGTTAGTATGTTGTGTGTTAGTATGTTGTGTGTTAGTATGTTATATGCTAGTATGCTGTGTGTTAGTGTGTTGTATGCTAGTATGTTGTATGTTAGTATGTTGTGTGTTAGTATGTTGTATGCTAGTATGTTGTATGTTAGTATGTTGTGTGTTAGTATGTTATATGTTAGTATGTTGTGTGTTAGTATGTTATATGCTAGTATGTTGTATGTTAGTATGTTGTGTGTTAGTATGTTATATGTTAGTATGTTGTGTGTTAGTATGTTATATGCTAGTATGTTGTATGTTAGTATGTTGTGTGTTAGTATGTTGTATGCTAGTATGTTGTATGTTAGTATGTTGTATGTTAGTATGTTGTGTGTTAGTATGTTGTATGTTAGTATGTTGTATGTTAGTATGTTGTGTGTTAGTATGTTATATGCTAGTATGTTGTATGTTAGTATGTTGTGTGTTAGTATGTTGTATGCTAGTATGTTGTATGTTAGTATGTTGTATGTTAGTATGTTGTGTGTTAGTATGTTGTATGTTAGTATGTTGTATGTTAGTATGTTGTGTGTTAGTATGTTATATGTTAGTATGTTGTGTGTTAGTATGTTGTATGCTAGTATGTTGTATGTTAGTATGTTGTATGTTAGTATGTTGTGTGTTAGTATGTTGTGTGTTAGTATGTTATATGCTAGTATGTTGTATGTTAGTATGTTGTGTGTTAGTATGTTGTATGCTAGTATGTTGTATGTTAGTATGTTGTATGTTAGTATGTTGTGTGTTAGTATGTTGTATGTTAGTATGTTGTATGTTAGTATGTTGTGTGTTAGTATGTTATATGTTAGTATGTTGTGTGTTAGTATGTTGTATGCTAGTATGTTGTATGTTAGTATGTTGTGTGTTAGTATGTTGTATGCTAGTATGTTGTATGTTAGTATGTTGTGTGTTAGTATGTTGTGTGTTAGTATGTTATATGCTAGTATGCTGTGTGTTAGTGTGTTGTATGCTAGTATGTTGTGTGTTAGTATGTTGTGTGTTAGTATGTTATATGCTAGTATGCTGTGTGTTAGTGTGTTGTATGCTAGTATGTTGTATGTTAGTATGTTGTGTGTTAGTATGTTGTATGCTAGTATGTTGTATGTTAGTATGTTGTGTGTTATTATGTTATATGTTAGTATGTTGTGTGTTAGTATGTTATATGCTAGTATGTTGTATGTTAGTATGTTGTGTGTTAGTATGTTGTATGCTAGTATGTTGTATGTTAGTATGTTGTATGTTAGTATGTTGTGTGTTAGTATGTTGTATGTTAGTATGTTGTATGTTAGTATGTTGTGTGTTAGTATGTTATATGTTAGTATGTTGTGTGTTAGTATGTTGTATGCTAGTATGTTGTATGTTAGTATGTTGTGTGTTAGTATGTTGTATGCTAGTATGTTGTATGTTAGTATGTTTTGTGTTAGTATGTTGTGTGTTAGTATGTTGTATGTTAGTATGTTGTATGTTAGTATGTTGTGTGTTAGTATGTTATATGTTAGTATGTTGTGTGTTAGTATGTTGTATGCTAGTATGTTGTATGTTAGTATGTTGTGTGTTAGTATGTTGTATGCTAGTATGTTGTATGTTAGTATGTTGTGTGTTAGTATGTTGTATGCTAGTATGTTGTATGTTAGTATGTTGTATGTTAGTATGTTGTGTGTTAGTATGTTATATGCTAGTATGCTGTGTGTTAGTATGTTGTATGTTAGTATGTTGTGTGTTAGTATGTTATATGCTAGTATGTTGTATGTTAGTATGTTGTGTGTTAGTATGTTGTATGCTAGTATGTTGTATGTTAGTATGTTGTGTGTTAGTATGTTATATGTTAGTATGTTGTGTGTTAGTATGTTATATGCTAGTATGTTGTATGTTAGTATGTTGTGTGTTAGTATGTTGTATGCTAGTATGTTGTATGTTAGTATGTTGTATGTTAGTATGTTGTGTGTTAGTATGTTGTATGTTAGTATGTTGTATGTTAGTATGTTGTGTGTTAGTATGTTATATGTTAGTATGTTGTGTGTTAGTATGTTGTATGCTAGTATGTTGTATGTTAGTATGTTGTGTGTTAGTATGTTGTATGCTAGTATGTTGTATGTTAGTATGTTGTGTGTTAGTATGTTGTATGCTAGTATGTTGTATGTTAGTATGTTGTATGTTAGTATGTTGTGTGTTAGTATGTTATATGTTAGTATGTTGTGTGTTAGTATGTTAGTATGTTGTATGTTAGTATGTTGTGTGTTAGTATGTTATATGCTAGTATGTTGTATGTTAGTATGTTGTGTGTTAGTATGTTGTATGCTAGTATGTTGTATGTTAGTATGTTGTATGTTAGTATGTTGTGTGTTAGTATGTTGTATGTTAGTATGTTGTATGTTAGTATGTTGTGTGTTAGTATGTTATATGTTAGTATGTTGTGTGTTAGTATGTTGTATGCTAGTATGTTGTATGTTAGTATGTTGTGTGTTAGTATGTTGTATGCTAGTATGTTGTATGTTAGTATGTTGTGTGTTAGTATGTTGTATGCTAGTATGTTGTATGTTAGTATGTTGTATGTTAGTATGTTGTGTGTTAGTATGTTATATGCTAGTATGCTGTGTGTTAGTGTGTTGTATGCTAGTATGTTGTATGTTAGTATGTTGTATGCTAGTATGTTGTATGTTAGTATGTTGTGTGTTAGTATGTTGTATGCTAGTATGTTGTGTGTTAGTATGTTGTATGTTAGTATGTTGTATGTTAGTATGTTGTGTGTTAGTATGTTATATGTTAGTATGTTGTGTGTTAGTATGTTGTGTGTTAGTATGTTATATGCTAGTATGCTGTGTGTTAGTGTGTTGTATGCTAGTATGTTGTATGTTAGTATGTTGTGTGTTAGTATGTTGTATGCTAGTATGTTGTATTTTAGTATGTTGTGTGTTAGTATGTTGTGTGTTAGTATGTTATATGCTAGTATGCTGTGTGTTAGTATGTTGTGTGTTAGTATGTTGTGTGTTAGTATGTTATATGCTAGTATGCTGTGTGTTAGTGTGTTGTATGCTAGTATGTTGTATGTTAGTATGTTGTATGCTAGTATGTTGTATTTTAGTATGTTGTGTGTTAGTATGTTGTGTGTTAGTATGTTATATGCTAGTATGCTGTGTGTTAGTATGTTGTGTGTTAGTATGTTGTATGTTAGTATGTTGTGTGTTAGTATGTTGTATGCTAGTATGTTATATGCTAGTATGCTGTGTGTTAGTGTGTTGTATGCTAGTATGTTGTATGCTAGTATGTTATATGCTAGTATGTTATATGTTAGTATGTTGTGTGTTAGTATGTTATATGCTAGTATGCTGTGTGTTAGTGTGTTGTATGCTAGTATGTTGTATGTTAGTATGTTGTGTGTTAGTATGTTGTATGCTAGTATGTTGTATGTTAGTATGTTGTGTGTTAGTATGTTGTGTGTTAGTATGTTATATGCTAGTATGCTGTGTGTTAGTGTGTTGTATGCTAGTATGTTGTATGTTAGTATGTTGTGTGTTAGTATGTTATATGCTAGTATGCTGTGTGTTAGTGTGTTGTATGCTAGTATGTTGTATGTTAGTATGTTGTGTGTTAGTATGTTGTATGTTAGTATGTTATATGCTAGTATGCTGTGTGTTAGTGTGTTGTATGCTAGTATGTTGTATGCTAGTATGTTATATGCTAGTATGTTGTATATATATATATATATATATATATATATATATATGCTGTATGTGTATACACATACACACACCACACATACACACACCACACATACACACACCACACATACACACACACCACACATACACACACCACACATACACACACACCACACATACACACACCACACATACACACACACCACACATACACACACCACACATACACACACTACACACACCACACATACACACACCACACAACACACCACATACACACACCACACATACACACACCACACATACACACACCACACATACACACACCACACATACACACACCACACACACACTACACACACCACACATACACACACCACACATACACACACCCACACATACACACACCACACATACACACACCACACATACACCACACACATACACACACCACACATACACACACCACACATACACACACACACACATACACACACCACACATACACACACCACACATACACACACCACACATACACACACCACACATACACACACCACACATACACACACCACACATACACACACCACACATACACACACCACACATACACACACCACACATACACACACCACACATACACACACACCACACATACACACACCACACATACACACACACCACACATACACACCCACACAACACACACTACACACACCACACATACACACACCACACATACACACACCACACATACACACACACCACACATACACACACCACACATACACACACCACACATACACACACCACACATACACACACACACACCACACATACACACACCACACATACACACACCACACATACACACACCACACATACACACACCACACATACACACCACAACACACACCACACATACACACACCACACATACACACACCACACATACACACACCACACATACACACACCACACATACACACACACACATACACACACCACACATACACACACCACACATACACACACCACACATACACACACACCACACATACACACACCACACATACACACACTACACACACCACACATACACACACCACACATACACACACCACACATACACACACACACCACACATACACACACCACACATACACACACCACACATACACACACACCACACATACACACACCACACATACACACACCACACATACACACACCACACATACACACACCACACATACACACACACCACACATACACACACCACACATACACACACCACACATACACACACCACACATACACACACCACACATACACACACCACACATACACACACCACACATACACACACTACACACACCACACATACACACACCACACATACACACACCACACATACACACACCACACATACACACACCACACATACACACACCACACATACACACACCACACATACACACACCACACATACACACACCACACATACACACACCACACATACACACACCACACATACACACACCACACATACACACACCACACATACACACACCACACATACACACACCACACACACACCACACATACACACACCACACATACACACACCACACATACACACACCACACATACACACACCACACATACACACACCACACATACACACACCACACATACACACACCACACATACACACACCACACATACACACACCACACATACACACACCACACATACACACACCACACATACACACACACCACACATACACACACCACACATACACACACCACACATACACACACCACACATACACACACCACACATACACACACCACACATACACACACCACACATACACACACCACACATACACACACCACACATACAACACCACACATACACACACCACACATACACACACCACACATACAAACACCACACATACACACACCACACATACACACACCACACATACACACACCACACATACACACACCACACATACACACACCACACATACACACACCACACATACACACACCACACATACACACACCACACATACACACACCACACATACACACCACACATACACACACCACACATACACACACCACACATACACACACCACACATACACACACCACACATACACACACCACACATACACACACCACACATACACACACCACACATACACACACCACACATACACACACCACACCACACATACACACACCACACATACACACACCACACATACACACACCACACATACACACACCACACATACACACACCACACATACACACACCACACATACACACACCACACATACACACACCACACATACACACACCACACATACACACACCACACATACACACACCACACATACACACACCACAACACACACCACACATACACACACCACACATACACACACCACACATACACACACACCACACATACACACACCACACATACACACACCACACATACACACACCACACATACACACACCACACATACACACACCACACATACACACACACCACACATACACACACCACACATACACACACCACACATACACACACCACACATACACACACCACACATACACACACCACACATACACACACCACACATACACACACCACACATACACACACCACACATACACACACCACACATACACACACCACACATACACACACCACACATACACACACCACACATACACACACCACACATACACACACACCACACATACACACACCACACATACACACACCCACACATACACACACCACACATACACCACACTACACACACCACACATACACACACCACACATACACACACCACACATACACACACCACACATACACACACCACACATACACACACCACACATACACACACCACACATACACACACCACACATACACACACCACACATACACACACCACACACACACACACACACACACCACACATACACACACCACACATACACACACCACACATACACACACCACACATACACACACACACACACCACACATACACACACCACACATACACACACCACACATACACACACCACACATACACACACCCACACATACACACACCACACATACACACACCACACATACACACACCACACATACACACACACCACACATACACACACCACACATACACACACCACACATACACACACCACACATACACACACCACACATACACACACCACACATACACACACCACACATACACACACCACACATACACACACCACACATACACACACCACACATACACACACCACACATACACACACCACACATACACACACCACACATACACACACCACACATACACACACCACACATACACACACCACACATACACACACCACACAACACACACACACACACCACACATACACACACCACACATACACACACCACACATACACACACCACACATACACACACCACACATACACACACCACACATACACACACCACACATACACACACTACACACACACATACACACACCACACATACACACACCACACATACACACACTACACACACCACACATACACACACCACACATACACACACCACACATACACACACACCACACATACACACACCACACATACACACACCACACATACACACACCACACATACACACACCACACATACACACACCACACATACACACACCACACATACACACACACCACACATACACACACCACACATACACACACCACACATACACACCACACATCACACACCACACACACACACTACACACACCACACATACACACACCACACATACACACACCACACATACACACACCACACATACACACACCACACATACACACACCACACATACACACACCACACATACACACACACCACACATACACACACCACACATACACACACCACACATACACACACCACACATACACACACCACACATACACACACCACACATACACACACCACACATACACACACCACACATACACACACCACACATACACACACCACACATACACACACCACACATACACACACCACACATACACACACCACACATACACACACCACACATACACACACCACACATACACACACCACACATACACACACCACACATACACACACCACACATACACACACCACACATACACACACCACACATACACACACACCACACATACACACACCACACATACACACACCACACATACACACACCACACATACACACACCACACATACACACACCACACATACACACACCACACATACACCACACATACACACACCACACATACACACACCACACATACACACACCACACATACACACACCACACATACACACACCACACATACACACACCACACATACACACACCACACATACACACACCACACATACACACACCACACATACACACACCACACATACACACACCACACATACACACACCACACATACACACACCACACATACACACACCACACATACACACACTACACACACCACACATACACACACCACACATACACACACCACACATACACACACACCACACATACACACACCACACATACACACACCACACATACACACACCACACATACACACACCACACATACACACACCACACATACACACACCACACATACACACACTACACACACCACACATACACACACCACACATACACACACCACACATACACACACACCACACATACACACACCACACATACACACACCACACATACACACACCACACATACACACACCACACATACACACACCACACATACACACACACCACACATACACACACCACACATACACACACACCACACATACACACACCACACATACACACACCACACATACACACACCACACATACACACACCACACATACACACACACCACACATACACACACCACACATACACACACCACACATACACACACACACACATACACACACCACACATACACACACCACACATACACACACACCACACATACACACACCACACATACACACACCACACATACACACACCACACATACACACACCACACATACACACACCACACATACACACACCACACATACACACACCACACATACACACACCACACATACACACACCACACATACACACACCACACATACACACACCACACATACACACACCACACATACACACACTACACACACCACACATACACACACCACACATACACACACCACACATACACACACACCACACATACACACACCACACATACACACACCACACATACACACACCACACATACACACACCACACATACACACACCACACATACACACACCACACATACACACACTACACACACCACACATACACACACCACACATACACACACCACACATACACACACACCACACATACACACACCACACATACACACACCACACATACACACACCACACATACACACACCACACATACACACACCACACATACACACACACCACACATACACACACCACACATACACACACACCACACATACACACACCACACATACACACACCACACATACACACACCACACATACACACACCACACATACACACACACCACACATACACACACCACACATACACACACCACACATACACACACACACACATACACACACCACACATACACACACCACACATACACACACCACACATACACACACCACACATACACACACCACACATACACACACCACACATACACACACCACACATACACACACCACACATACACACACCACACATACACACACCACACATACACACACCACACATACACACACCACACATACACACACCACATACACACACCACACATACACACACCACACATACACACACTACACACACCACACATACACACACCACACATACACACACCACACATACACACACACCACACATACACACACCACACATACACACACCACACATACACACACCACACATACACACACCACACATACACACACCACACATACACACACACCACACATACACACACCACACATACACACACCCACAATACACACACCACACATACACACACTACACACCACACATACACACACCACACATACACACACCACACATACACACACACCACACATACACACACCACACATACACACACACCACACACCACACATACACACACCACACATACACACACCACACATACACACACCACACATACACACACACCACACATACACACACCACACATACACACACCACACATACAACACCACACATACACACACCACACATACACACACCACACATACACACACCACACATACACACACCACACATACACACACACCACACATACACACACCACACATACACACACCACACATACACACACCACACATACACACACCACACATACACACACCACACATACACACACACATACACACACCACACATACACACACCACACATACACACACACCACACATACACACACCACACATACACACACCACACATACACACACCACACATACACACACCACACATACACCACACCACACATACACACACCACACATACACACACACCACACATACACACACCACACATACACACACCACACATACACACACCACACATACACACACCACACATACACACACCACACATACACACACTACACACACCACACATACACACACCACACATACACACACCACACATACACACACACACATACACACACCACACATACACACACCACACATACACACACACCACACATACACACACCACACATACACACACCACACATACACACACCACACATACACACACCACACATACACACACACCACACATACACACACCACACATACACACACCACACATACACACACACACACATACACACACACCACACATACACACACCACACATACACACACCACACATACACACACCCCACATACACACACCACACATACACTCACACCACACATACACACACCACACATACACACACCACACATACACACACACCACACATACACACACCACACATACACACACCACACATACACACACACCACACATACACACACCACACATACACACACACCACACATACACACACCACACATACACACACCACACATACACACACACCACACATACACACACCACACATACACACACCACACATACACACACACACACACCACACATACACACACCACACATACACACACCACACATACACACACCACACATACACACACCACACATACACACACCACACATACACACACACACACATACACACACCACACATACACACACCACACATACACACACCACACATACACACACCACACATACACACACACCACACATACACACACCACACATACACACACACCACACATACACACACCACACATACACACACACCACACATACACACACCACACATACACACACTACACACACCACACATACACACACCACACATACACACACCACACATACACACACACCACACATACAAACACCACACATACACACACCACACATACACACACCACACATACACACACTACACACACCACACATACACACACCACACATACACACACCACACATACACACACCACACATACACACACCACACATACAAACACCACACATACACACACCACACATACACACACCACACATACACACACCACACATACACACACCACACATACACACACACCACACATACACACACCACACATACACACACCACACATACACACACCACACATACACACACACCACACATACAAACACCACACATACACACACCACACATACACACACCACACATACACACACCACACATACACACACACCACACATACACACACCACACATACACACACCACACATACACACACCACACATACACACACCACACATACACACACACCACACATACACACACCACACATACACACACCACACATACACACACACACACATACACACACCACACATACACACACCACACATACACACACACCACACATACACACACCACACATACACACACCACACATACACACACCACACATACACACACCACACATACACACACCACACATACACACACCACACATACACACACCACACATACAAACACCACACATACACACACCACACATACACACACCACACATACACACACCACACATACACACACCACACATACAAACACCACACATACACACACCACACATACACACACCACACATACACACACCACACATACACACACCACACATACACACACCACACATACACACACCACACATACACCCACACCCACACATACACACACCACACATACACACACCACACATACACACACACACACATACACACACCACACATACACACACCACACATACACACACACCACACATACACACACCACACATACACACACCACACATACACACACCACACAACACACACCACACAACACCACCCACACATACACACACCACACAACACACACCACACAAACACACACCACACATACACACACCACACATACAAACACCACACAAACACACACCACACATACACACACCACACAAACAAACACCACACAACACACACCACACAACACACACCACACATACACACACACACCCCACACAACACACACCACACACACACACACCACACAAACACACACACCACACATACACACACCACACATACACACACCACACATACACACACCACACATACACACACCACACATACACACACCCACAACAACACACCACACACACACCACACATACACACACCACACAACACACACCACACAAACACACACCACACAACACACACACACACATACACACACCACACATACACACACCACACATACACACACCACACAAACACACACCACACATACACACACCACACATACACACACCACACATACACACACCACACATACACACACCACACATACACACACCACACATACACACACCACACATACACACACCCACACATACCACACACCACACATACACACACCACACATACACACACCACACATACACACACCACACATACAAACACCACACATACACACACCACACATACACACACCACACATACACACACAACACACACCACACATACACACACCACACATACCACCACATACACACACCACACATACACACACCACACATACACACACCACACATACACACACCACACATACACACACCACACATACACACACCACACATACACCACACCACACATACACACACCACACATACACACACCACACATACACACACCACACATACACACACCACACATACACACACCACACATACACACCACACATACAAACACCACACATACACAACACCACACATACACACACCACACATACACACACCACACATACACACACCACACATACACACACACACATACACACACCACACATACACACACCACACATACACACACCACACATACACACACCACACATACACACACCACATACACACACCACACATACACACACCACACATACACACACCACACATACACACCCACACACACACACTACACACACCACACATACACACACCACACATACACACACCACACATACACACACACCACACATACACACACCACACATACACACACCACACATACACACACCACACATACACACACCACACATACACACACCACACATACACACACCACACATACACACACTACACACACCACACATACACACACCACACATACACACACCACACATACACACACCACACATACACACACACACACATACACACACCACACATACACACACCACACATACACACACCACACATACACACACCACACATACACACACCACACATACACACACCACACATACACACACCACACATACACACACCACACATACACACACCACACATACACACACCACACATACACACACCACACATACACACACCACACATACACACACCACACATACACACCACACATACACACACCACACATACACACACCACACATACACACACCACACATACACACACCACACATACACACACCACACATACACACACCACACATACACACACCACACATACACACACCACACATACACACACCACACATACACACACCACACATACACACACCACACACCACATACACACACCACACATACACACACCACACATACACACACCACACATACACACCACACATACACACACCACACATACACACACCACACATACACACACCACACATACACACACCACACATACACACACCACACATACACACACACACACACACACTACACACACCACACATACACACACCACACATACACACACCACACATACACACACCACACACACACCACACATACACACACCACACATACACACACCACACATACACACACCACACATACACACACCACACATACACACACCACACATACACACACCACACATACACACACCACACATACACACACCACACATACACACACCACACATACACACACCACACATACACACACCACACATACACACACCACACATACACACACACCACACATACACACACCACACATACACACACCACACATACACACACAACACACACACATACACACACCACACATACACACACCACACATACACACACACCACACATACACA